>NC_092231.1:38623785-38738785 GCF_036320965.1 Panulirus ornatus | reverse complement strand
TTGGTTAACGACCTGAGAGGTTTATCACTGCAAAAAAAGAAAAAAGATATGAAATTACGTCTGATTTCACTAGTAACAGTCTTGCAACGATTCTTAGCAGAACTGAAGGTCCATTGAAGTTCAAAAGACGTTCATGGTCAATTATCATCTGTTTCTGATGCGATAAGCGTTGGAGTATGAGCGATCAAACTACGATTAAGAGGATAAAGTTTTCAGTAAAAATATGGACAATAGACCCAACCAATATGACATCCGCTATACGGTCTGCACAGCTGGAGGCTTCCCAACCAGAGGGGCAATACTAGTCCCAAATAATGTCAGTATAGAATATACTCAAGGAACGACCAACATAACCCTCCTACAGTACCAGAGTTGGTACTACGGGAGGAGGATACGAGATGGACGCTCCCAAAGAGAGATCGGAACACCAGTAGAGGCCAGCCACTAGGTGTATATCAATAGTGGGAGGGATCAGAGGTAAAAGTGAAGTCGAGTAGAAGAGATCAGAACCTCCTGTTGGGTATCTAATCAGCCGTTCCAGATCGCAAAGGAGGGACAGAGAAGTGGCTTCAACCCAAACGAGACTCTCTAAATCAAAGTCAAGTTGAACATTCCAGTTTACACTTTATGAAATAACCTGTATAGAGGATTCCAGGTCGCTGGTGAGAAGAGAGCAAAGTTTGAATCGTCGAAGAGTGATAGTTGGAAAAACTGGCAAGAAAACACACCAAAACATAAATGCAAAGTCTTAATGGAGAGGGAAATTTTCAATCACATTTCATCGAAGTTAGGAGAGTCTGCTGGATCCATGAGTCGAGGAGGATGTGTTGCTGTACAGTAGGGGAGCAAGAGCCATTACCGCCCCGTCGAGAGGAAACAGTAAGGAAGAATTTTTGTGAGACTTTTGATAGTGAAAATGAGAGAGAACTTTGAACTTAGATTTTCAGAATATATATATATATATATATATATATATATATATATATATATATATATATATATATATATATATATATATATATATATATATATATATATATATATATATATATATATATATATATATATATATATATATATATATATATATATATATATGTATATATATATATATATATATATATATATATATATATATATATATATATATATATATATATATATATATATATATTATCCCTGGGGATAGGGGATTAAGAATACTTCCCACGTATTCCCTGCGTGTCGTAGAAGGCGACTAAAAGGGGAGGGAGCGGGGGGCTGGAAATCCTCCCCTCTCGTTTTTTTTTTTTTTAATTTTCCAAAAGAAGGAACAGAGAATTGGGCCAGGTGAGGGTATTCCCTCAAAGGCCCAGTCCTCTGTTCTTAATGCTACCTCGCTAACGCGGGAAATGGCGAATAGTTTAAAAGAAAGAATATCAAAAAATAGTTCTGAAAAGCTCAAGTGACATGAATATCACGAATTCTGTGTTTCTCGATATTTTCATCGCCCCGGGAGCAGCCAGTAGGACATGCCTACGAGAGAAGCTAAAATGTTAACAATATTTCCATCCATATTTTAGTATTGTTTTCACAGCTTTACTCTGTGTCAGCGCGAGCGTTTTCTATGCAGTTTTTACCTCTTTCTTGCATGAGTTGAATGTACGTTTAGATATCAAATATATCAGAGCACCAAAAAGTCAAGGAGGAAACTAAAGAAGACCTTTTTGATAATAAAAGATTGAAGAGATTTACAGAACTAGAGGAAAAATTTTCAATTTCTAATCACTTGTGGTGATTATGAGCACAGCACATTCGACGTTTAACTTGAGCATGAACTAAAACACATTCAGTATGTGGACGAAGACGAAAGGGCGAGTGTGTGGAAGACGGATCCAAGGCATTACTTTGTTCGAGTCTGAAAAGAAAAGAAAAATATGGAGAGAAAGTTGAGGAGATGGAGCCACCTCTATTATAGTACGTGGAGGATCAAAGGCACCCGAAATATTAACTTGTCAGATGCATTCATTAAGGAACAGCCTGAGGAAATATATCACTCGTTGTCGAGAGGGAATGGAGGAATATTTCCCTGTATATGAAGGATGGCTGTCCTGGCTTAATAAAGAGGCAACATGAACTTCATTTTGGGTAGAGTAAAGAGGTGATATTTAGCTTGGACACGCAGGCGTGTGAGGACACTTACCAGAAGATTACTAACTTTATTTTGCCACAGTAAAGGCGAACTGATTGTCCCAAGCCAAAGAGGTTACTCTCATGAGGTAAGCGACTTTTGTGTATGTGTGTGTGTGTGTGTGTTTGCTGCTATATTTTTTTTATGACCCCTAAGCCTCATCCCGTTCTCGTCTTTTGTTTAAAAAAATCCTCAAGCGCTGAAAACGGGTTTTATGAAACCATATCACCAGCGTGATACAGTCACAGAAAACTTGCTGTATCGCTGGATTCATCAAATCCATTGTCGAAGGCCATGGTAATCTTGGAGGACAGACGCTCCTTCCCGTCCTAAAATGCTCAGCGACATCCATCAGTCATGAGGACTGCCTTCCTGACTGCCAGAATAACGCTAATTATGTAGTCTCTCGGTCTGACTTATCTGGACGAGATGGCCATAATTACAAGAGACAAGGGTAGGAGTGTTGTGAGGGATCAGTGATAAAGTTAGGAATATCAACCAAGCCTTCATATCCTACGCCGCAGTGTCGGAGGTCATTTTTTTTTTGGTCCACATTGCTTCCCTGCTGGTGAGCCAGAGGGAGAGTTGGGATGGGAGGTGCATTCTGCTTTGCTGCTCTGTTTCTATGACTGTGTTTAGATTTTTGGGTTATGTTTTACGCAGATGATCTCATTATGGACCATTAGGTCTCCTTCCCATATAGTCCTATATACATACAGAGGTAACGATCTCCACATGGGGTGGTAGTGGAGGCAGCGACAAGGCAAGAGATGATGAAGCATTCCAGGGATGAACTAAAGGAGGGAATCTGTGATTCTACCACTGTGACGGTAACGCATCTCGAGCATCCACAGGTTTGAACTCGCATCTTTAAGCATCAGTCTATTCATCTTGTTTTATCTATCCCTTTAACGATCTATGTACCAATCTCTGTCTCTGTCTCTCTCTCTGTCCCTCTGCGCACACACACAAACACAGACACAGACACAGACACACACACACACACACACACACACACACACACACACACACACACACGAATTTATATACATGTAAATTCCCACGTATTCCCTGCTTGTCGTAATATATATATATATATATATATATATATATATATATATATATATATATATATATATATATATATATATATATATACTGCAGCCTTATAGTCACAGAAAGCCTTCGACTTGGCCGACATTACTACCATTACCACTCCCGAGTAAAAAGGAAATCAGCAAGAAGAATAGTAACAAATCAATTTGTTTTAAGCCCACCGTTGGACCTCACTGAACATGCAGTGTGAACCTGTAGAGTTTTCGTACTTACACAGTACAGAGGGAGGAGAAACATGATGATGTTCTTCATTGTCCTCCCTGCTTATCTCCAAAGTCAGGAACAGCTGTCGGGAATATCATAACTAACTCCTGAGGTTAATTAGGCGATTAGATTTGCAGATGTTGGGGGAAAGTAATCGAGGGGTACTTTGTGTGTGTGTGTGTGTGTGTGTGTGTGTATACACAGGATTAAAGACATGGTACATATATACAAGGTTAAGAAACGGGGTGACACACACCAATTACACACACACACACACACACACACACACACACACACACAAGATGGGACAAGGATTACGAGAGCTAAGTTTCAGGGAAAGGTTTGAGGCCTTCAATTTGCGCACCTTGGATGAGAGAGGAGTTAGAGGTGGCTTGATCACAACCTGTAGGTTTTCCAAATAGGCTGATAACACAGTGAAAAATGAAGGGACAGAACAGCCAAACGACACAATATGAAATTAAGCAAAACTCTTGTAGAAAACGATGTGAAGAAGTACTTTTATAGCATGAGAGAGGGCGGCGGATGAATGGAGTAAAGTGAATGAAGACATAGTTAATGTATATAGCGTACATAGATATAAGTTGTATACTAGAGAATAGTCAAGAGATGGGGGGACTCCAAGAGTATAAAACTCCTTCTCCCAAACAGCACAAATAGGTAAATACACACACTTACCATGACGCATATATATATGCGTCATGGTAAGGAACGCTAACCGGTACACCACAGGAGGTCCACAGTTTTGCTAAGTTTGAAGCCTCTTCATTCTCGAGTGGTTAACTCGACGCCGGAGGTATGAACAGATAGGTAGCATGGTATCACTGCGTTATTGTTTCAATTCTCCTTGCGTCGCTTTATTAGTAGATTTCATTGAACGGTATTGAGTTGAGAGAGTTTTTTGATGGTAGTTTATGTCGAGATGGTCTACTGCATGACTGGGGAGAGAGGCGGGAATAGAGCACCTTGTTGGAGAGGAGTTAAAAGCTAATTACTTTGTTTCTCTTTAACGTAATTGCTTCCCTATCTTTAAAGGTGACAATGAGTGTCAACTCTTGAACTACCCTTGACCATAACTATCCCAGCTGGCTATAGTGGAATCAGGATTCATCTCTTCGCTCATGAAAATGGATATCTCGATATCTGCCAGAACTTTTTGGATGGGTAGAGCCAAAAACAAAGCGGCGCCAGGGAATATAAACACTATCGGCAAAATAACGTGTGACCCCCACCGTTGCCGATATATCGACAAAGCAACCACAGACTTTTCAATACTATGTAGATGTTTTAACTACTCCCTCGCTTACTATATAGTTATCCTTATGTATATTTCTCTATCATATACCTTCATATATTTCTCTATCTTAACCCAGTACCAGAGCTCTCCTAAATCCTCGCCAGATAAGATGGCATGAATAAATGTTTACTCAAATATTTACCAAACTCTTCGGAGTTCAGGAAAGCGTCTCCCGCAGCAGGTGACAGCCTGTCTAGCGCAAGTGTTCCATATAACTTGGTCGGGAGAAAGGGAAAGCCAGTGAGGCAGATTCTACATCAGAACGATACTGTTCGTTCGTGTTAAGCAGAGCGAAATGAACGATAATTTGAACATATACCCTTGAACAACGAAGAAGGATATGAGTATATACATGTATAAATATACATCAAACAAACCTCCAACAGCCAGGATCGAACCCGGGACCCCTGCGTGGCAAGCGGGAGTGCTACCGCTAAGCTATGAGCGCGATCATAGCCAAGCGGTAGCACTCCCGCCTGCCACGCAGGAGTCCCGGGTTCGATCCTATCTGTTGGAGGCTTGTATGTTATATGGCAGTGCGCGTTCATATGCACTATATTCGTATACATATATGTATAATGTGTGTGTGTGGGGCCATGGCAGCTTGTCTTATATTTCTGCCTCACCCACACGTAAGCAGCTGGCGTTCAGACCATAAACATACCAACTCCCTCTCACTCACAACACCACAAAGTTCACACGACTCATCTTTCCTTACGCCACTCTACACTTACCTGCGGTGAGCGTTACGCGTTATCCTTCCCTTATGGCAAAATTTAGTTGTGATTACGCGTAAGTTAGTAAGACTCTCTCTCTCTCTCTCTCTCTCTCTCTCTCTCTCAATATTTCAGCTAAAAAACATTCCCACACAGCGACTTGGATGACTATACATGAAAAAGCGTCACAATTCCCTCATAATCAAATCGATATTAGATCGGAAATACATCCGATGTTTTACTTATCAGTACTTGTGATAGCTAGTATCATCGCATTAGAGATGCTTACCTACGCCTGTATAAAGAAAACGAATGCATGATTCTTGACATATATAGACCATAGCACGGCACGCTGTCCTGAGGAGTTTATGCTATAATTCTTGCTGTCATCGTCAATTACTGAAATCTGTTGTTGACAACCAAACAGACAGAAGACAGAAGACTTGCAGACAGAAAATTGGTGACTTACCCATGGCTCAAAATTTGTTATGACACTTCTTTGGCGGTATGATCTTTTTCTCATCCAAAATGGTCTTTCTACATGGCCATTTTCCTGCAGACTGGTGAACCAGAGGGAGCGGTGGTTTGGGAGGAGCCGTCTACTTTGATATTCTGTCTCCATTTACAAAGACTTTGAATGTATGATCGTATTGCTATCCTCCAGCGAATACCCTTCTCATATTCCTCCAGGTCTCGTTATCTGCCTTTTCTTTGTATTGCCCTCTTGTATATAACCTCGTCGTAGACCAGGTCTACTCTTACCTATCCCTCCCAGGTAATTTCATTTATCATCCTCCAGCAGACGACCTTATCGTAGACCGTCAGGTCTTCAGTCATATATTCTATCCATGGTCTGTCATCCAATGAAAAGAGTCCCATGTATTTCAGTGTTCAGTACTCTTCTCCAGCAGACGCCTTCGTCATAGACCATCAGGTCTTTTGTCATCTGTCCTTCCCATGCACTTACATATGCTATGTACTCCAGCAGTAGCCTCGTTATAGACTATCAGCTCTATACGCGTCCCCTTTGTGTACTTGGAGCTTCGTTCAGAGAACAAAAATTATTGTCTACAAAGAACTTTTTCAATTTTGATTTTCTATTGAGAGAATCTCAAAAACTTTTATGCCCGAGAAAAACGTAATATTTTCTTTTTTGCCTTTTGGATTTCAGTTAGAGAAGTAATGTATGTCTAGAAATGATAAAAATATTGTATCTGCAGATAAAAATTTATCATATATTTCATAAAACAATATCTGAAAAAATTACACAAAGGATAGACATGCAAAACAACCTAAATTCGTGTATGTTTGTATGTTTATCATACATAATGTAGATACTTTGGATTCATATATTTGCTATTTCATAAATTCTATATACATCCTCATTCATGCCCAGACAGTTTTCCCTCGAGGACAGTCAAGATGTAGGCTTCCAATCAACTCAAGAAATAAGTGTATATATATATATATATATATATATATATATATATATATATATATATATATATATATATATATATATATATATATATATATATATTGGAAAAGGAAAGCGTCAACCTCGTCACCAAAACACGAGAACATTTTTAGTGTCGAATCACTGCGAAGCATCAGCTGTTCATCTGGCGCCGGGGAGTTAGGCCCAGCCGACTTAGTTTCCTCATTACGGCAGAACAATAGTTGCCCAACTGAAAGCAAAACATTTGTACGTTATTTCGTATTTCTTTTAATCTGTGGTACACACGCCATGACGGGCGGCATAAAAGTATTCCGTATTTGTTTCATCTAGGATATACACGCCATCACGGTTGGTGTACATGAAGAATGCCTGTAATGTGTACTTTTAAGTTGGTAAAGGCGAGCCTGAGACATTTACTTATATGTCTATTAGCCATGTTTGTCAGCGCGAAAAAATGAAATCAAATAACATCGTGATGTTTGTGAGTATTGTAGGCAATCGATAGTTCTATAGTAAAATGCTATTGATACTTGTATGCATGAAGCATATACCATTGGAAGTACAGACTCGTCAAAGAACTTCTCACTCCATATATATATATATATATATATATATATATATATATATATATATATATATATATATATATATATATATATATATATATATATATATATATATATATATATATATATATATATATATACATATATATATATATATATATATATATATATATATATATATATATATATATATATATATATATATATATATATTCTGAAGCGGAATAAGAAATGACTAGGTAAAGTATCTATTGATTTTTGATGACGTGAAAGAACCGTCTTTTGAAATGTGCCAGGTCATAGGTATTGGGAAAGACATGAGAAGATAGAGAATTCCAAAGCTTCGACGTGCAGGGAAAGTAGTAGGTATCAAAACGGCCCATCCTTGAGTTGCCAATGGCCAGGCAATTATCAATGATCATTTGTTTTAGCTTGCCGAGTATTGCGTGGTCTAGCTGTTTGTGGAGGCATACAAACAGCCAGCTTGTTCTCTTTATCCCTGACCCCCACTCGTACGTAATACATACTACCTCCCGTTTTACCTGGAGCCTTACACATCCTTTCCCTTCCTTTCACCTCAATATTTCTCCTTCCTACTTATCTCTCACCCTCTTCCTCCTGCTCCTCACTTCACTCCTCCAGCCCCTCACTACACCTTGCTTGTGTCAGAATATATATCCCTCCCCCTAGAACCAAATAGTGCACGGACACCCTCTGATAGATCGCCCACTGCCTGCCTCTCGCCAATTCTTCTAGCTTGCTCCGTGCGCGGCAGCGCGTCCGCCACTTCCGTTTGCATATTTTTCGCGAGCGAACCGAGAAAACTGTCACGGTGACAGAAACGCGAAATGATTTTTCTTTTTATTTGCCGCCGAAGGTGATGCAGTGCGAGCAACAAAGGCGATGGAGATACATCGCTGAGTCTTGGCTCGGGCTGACGCACCTTTGTCTTGTAGGCAAATTCTGGAAATTTTTGTGATATGCTTTTGGGAGGGGTGAAGTCTCTCTTATGACTTAGAGATACAGAAGGAGAAAGTTCATGAAACTGTTTTTTTAAGACATTAAGACATCAAAGAATTGTGAAGTAGACCTCGTATGAGTGGAAGTAAATCATTATACTCTGCGATTTGATTTTGTGCATTTTGTATATATATATATATATATATATATACAGTAGGGGTGAGGGTCAAGTCAATTGGGAGGTGAGTTTGAATGGAGAAAAACTGGAGGAAGTGAAGTGTTTTAGATATCTGGGAGTGGATCTGTCAGCGGATGGAACCATGGAAGCGGAAGTGGATCATAGGGTGGGGGAGGGGGCGAAAATTTTGGGAGCCTTGAAAAATGTGTGGAAGTCGAGAACATTATCTCGGAAAGCAAAAATGGGTATGTTTGAGGGAATAGTGGTTCCAACAATGTTGTATGGTTGCGAGGCGTGGGCTATGGATAGAGATGTGCGCAGGAGGATGGATGTGCTGGAAATGAGATGTTTGAGGACAATGTGTGGTGTGAGGTGGTTTGATCGAGTAAGTAACGTAAGGGTAAGAGAGATGTGTGGAAATAAAAAGAGCGTGGTTGAGAGAGCAGAAGAGGGTGTTTTGAAATGGTTTGGGCACATGGAGAGAATGAGTGAGGAGAGATTGACCAAGAGGATATATGTGTCGGAGGTGGAGGGAACGAGGTGAAGAGGGAGACCAAATTGGAGGTGGAAAGATGGAGTGAAAAAGATTTTGTGTGATCGGGGCCTGAACATGCAGGAGGGTGAAAGGAGGGCAAGGAATAGAGTGAATTGGAGTCATGTGGTATACAGGGGTTGACGTGCTGTCAGTGGATTGAATCAAGGCATGTGAAGCGTCTGGGGTAAACCATGGAAAGCTGTGTAGGTATGTATATTTGCGTGTGTGGACGTGTGCATGTACATGTGTATGGGGGGGGGGGGGGGTTGGGCCATTTCTTTCGTCTGTTTCCTTGCGCTACCTCGCAAACGCGGGAGACAGCGACAAAGTATAAAAAAAAAAAAACAAAAAAAAAAAAATATATATATATATATATATATATATATATATATATATATATATATATATATATATATATATATATATATATATATATATATATATATATATATATATATATATATATATATATGTATATATATATATATATATATTACTTTACATAAGGATACATCACCAATAGGAATGAAGGACACTGATTTCATGATTTGTGTCAATGAATTCATTTCACATAACAGACTATATGTATCGCTGACTTTAAGCAGTTGTTTACTGGTTATAAATGTAGAGAAAATGATTCACCTAAGAACCAAAAGTTGATGCATTCTGGTCGAAAGTATGACCAGAGTTGGACAAAATGAAGACAATAAAACGAAGCTCGATTGAACCTCGTAAAAAAAGTAAAAGGAAAGATTAATACTGAAACCCAAAAAAGTTTGCAATACCAAAAGTACAAAACGCGATTTACCCAGGTAGTGAAACAAAATATTTTATAGCAAAGTTGAATTCCCCGATGGTTTTATTTTGTGCATATATGTACATGACGTAAACAACATTATTCACATTTATTTATGCATTAGCTGAACCTGCTAAAATTACTGGCATGTGAGGCGTATAACAAGATTGCAGAGCGCAGGGCAGCGTTGCGTGACACAATTAGCTGTACACCGTCAATACCGTTATAAGATTATCATACAACAGTCGCATATTTCAGCTGAACAGTAAAGCTTTGTGTATCAGCGTTCGTAAGCTTATGTAAAACGAAAACGAAAAGAAAAATGTTTCAGTTCTCCCACAACTGTATACTGGGATGTCACACACACCAAAAGAAGAGAATATTATCTACCTATCATTGATTATATATCTCCTATGATTTGTGGTAGATCAGGTACATACATACTCAAAATATCCATCGTATACATCGACCACATATGCCCACTGTGCTAGACTGAAGCTCGGAACTTCCACACTTATAAAAGCCCTTCTTAGTATTCACTCAGCACACTGCGTTGATTGATTTAAGTGAGATCAGAGTCTCCATTCGTAACAACCCGATGCACAAAATGCTTTCATGGAATCCGCTTCCCACATCATTCCTCTACCATCATCTGAACTATCCTTAGCCTGGACCAATTCTATCCCTACATTTGTCCATCTCTTCTCTGCTTTTTAATCGTTCTTGAATCTTCAGCTTATTCCTGGCGAAGTTTTTTTTTTCGTAGACTCTAGAGAACTTGTATCTTTATTACTGTGTCTCCATATGGATCTCTATCTTCCTCAGATTCTTTAAGAAACGAAATCCCCCAACAATGGGAGTTCACCATCCTTGAAGAGTACGTGTCGTACAGCTTCTTCTGCCATCCTGATTGCTCCTTCTTTGTTCTCGATATATATTTCTTCTCTGCTTCATACAAACTCCTTTTGGGAATTGTGTTACTTATAAACACAACAGTGTAATTCTTGCATTGCTTCTTTCAGCTATATTCTGTTTAACTGGGCCATCCGCCAATATTTTCTGACAATTAGTATTGTCCTTTACGAAAAGAGCCAGTCCCCTTCCTCCTTCGTCTTGTTTCCCTTTCTTTTTTTCTTCTTGCTATAATGCATCCCTGTGGACGGATTAGGCCACATCTTATCACTTTATTAATTCTTGTCTTCGGTAACACAATAGTATTAGGTTTGTTTTCCCTAATTCGGTCCTTAAACTCTAGCTATTTTTTTTTTTTTTCCATTTACTACCAGTCGGCTAAACGTTATATACGTTATTCTTTATTCTGATGTTCGCATTATTTGATATCATTGACCTCTCTGTGATACTGACGGGGCTACTTTGGCCTCTTGCCTCTTTGATGTCTTCATCTTATCACCATCCAGCTGCAATCCTTCCTTCCTCTTTCATCTTTTATTCTGTCACCTGTAATGGATAGCTCTTTGTTTTCTTCCTTACTCGCAAGTTTCTCAACTAGCGTAAGAGCCTCTTGACTACAAAGTTCCATATCATAGGTAATTACTTACCCTCACTCTTCACTCTGCCTGCCGTTTCTCTTTGTACTTTATATCAGCAGTTTGACTTGCCAAGTCAACAGCACGTAGCAGGATTTTGATTAGTATCTAATCTTTCGCCATCCTTTCCACCTTTAGATCATGGTCTTCTTCCAATCTAGAAGTCATCAATAATTTACGCTCATTCTTTCTTTCTTTTTCACAAACGCTTTTACTTTTGGCTGTACACACTTGTCGCTTGAGTTTTAAGGTGTTACCTCATTATTCTCCCGTGTCTTTGGAAAAGAAAATCTAAATTGCCAGACTCGTCAGCATATATTGATTCTTAATGCCAACCCATCTGATCCTGAATACTTCGTCTTTCTTGAACCTTCTATCGAATGAGACATGTGTTTCCCTCACTGTTTTCTGTCTCTAGCACTTTATATCATCCTCTTTCCAGCCGCTGTGGACAATTTATTGTGTTCTTCTGTTTCACTGTCCCCAGATATCTATTTTCAATGTCTGTCGATTATCTCTGTCTGTTGCTCTGCTACAGAATCTGCACCTGTTTCAAATCTTCTCTCTTCAACATTCTATGATCTAATGCTTGTTGCTGATTTTATTTCAGGGACATCCTTGGAAGATCCTCAGGACCTCTCCCTCTGATGTCTACCTCTAGATGCCTCTTCTTTCCACTCGTTAATCATCCTCTAATAGCCTTCAGTCTCTTTGGGCTGATCACTGTCCACAGAGGCCATATTATGCCATGAGAATATGTATTTGTCGTAAAATTGTCTTGAACCCCTGCAAGTGGTATGTCAGATATTTCGATTGGTAGTTATAACTAGACAGTGGATAGATCTAAAGAACGAAACAACTGCCATCATGATCTTTGATGATATTCCAAGTATCTTGCGTTCCTCTTCCATTTGGTGAACCAGTTCATACGCTTTGATTTCATTCCTTGGTCTCTTTATCTATTTACATCCATTTGTTTTAACTTCTGATCCTGTTTCTCCATAATTGATGATGATTTTCCCACCCTTATGGTTTCGACTGGTTCATCCTGTGGTTATATGAACCTTTTCTTCATCTAAAGAAGAACCATCAAGATTCCCTTCGTCCAACTTCCATCAAACAGATCTATTTCCAATTCGTGTGTAAGTGATGGTTGTTTGTGTGTTGCTCGATGAAAGTTTTACATTCGTGCTACCTCGTCTTGTAAATATATGTACGGTGTTTTACTTGGCATGTATACACACACACACACACACACACACACACACACACACACACACACAAACACAAGCCCATGTCAGGTACCCAGTTATTGATCAGCCCCAGAGGGAGGATCAAAGCTTCGGTTAGTGTACGCCGACTGCTACACCCTGGATTCGAAACCATACGGGTCCGACCCCGGACCCACCCGCGTCGACTAATGGCCAGTGACGCATTTCTACGCATACTATTCACTAACTATGTAGAGATATATACATGCATACCAATTTACACGCATGTATAACCTCGGGTAAGTATATCGTCAAAAGTTGTCTTGAAGTTAAAGCAGTATTATCAATAAAAAGAATTTACATACTTTTTCTAATACTTTGTGTCGCCCTCTCTATTAGAAGTATGGAAAGTAAAAAGCTTTGTGGGACCAAAATGATTTCTGTTGATTATCACATTAACTTGAATGTTTTAGAAGCCTGATGGCGTTAGCGGCGGAGTTCTCTGGCATACGTAATAATTCAAAAACTCCACTTTTTTTTCTCCTCATGCTTATGACCTGCCACCTTTTCAAAAGACAGAGGTTCCACTTCCACGAAAACTAATCATATGTTTCTTTGTCTTTTTTTTTCTTGTCCTGTATCCCTATGTTCTTGGATAATATTCTTTTTTTACCACCTTTTCTCTCACGTATAATCCATGACCTGGTAACGATGGAGACTTTTCTTCGACGTGGCTAATAAGTCAAATGTAGAAACGTTATGGAGTTGATGAATCAGACATTGCTGTTGTTATATAAGAGGAGTAGCTTTTTTTTTCTTTTTTGCCATTCAGGCAACACACACACACACACACACACACACACACACACACACACACACACACACACACACACACACACAGACACACACACAGACACACACACACACACACACACACACACACACACACACACACATACACACAGACACACACACACACACACACACACACACACACACACACACACACACACACACACACACACACACAGACTGTTTTCAATGAACCATTATGATTTAGGAATCACCCGTTGGATTTAAACGAATATATATATATGTATATATATATATATATATATATATATATAGAGAGAGAGAGAGAGAGAGAGAGAGAGAGAGAGAGAGAGAGAGAGAGAGAGAGAGAGAGAGAGAGAGAGAGAGAGAGAGAGAGAGAGAGAGACTCTTTTTTTTTGCCACACATCTTTCTTACCCTTTCATTACTTACACGATCAAACCACCCCACACCACATATTGTCCTCAAACATCTCATTTCCAACACATCCACCCTCCTCCGCACAACTCTATAGCCCACGCCTCGCAACCATATAACACTGTTGGAACCACTATTCCTTCAAACATACCCATCTTTTGCTTTCTGAGATAAAGTTCTCGCCTTCCACACATTTTTCAACTCTCCCAGAACTTTTGGACCTTTCCCACCCTGTGACTTACCTCCGCTTCCATGGTTGCATCCGCTACCAAATCCACTCCCAGATATCTAAAACACTTCACTTCCTCCAGTTTTTTTCCATTCAAACTTACCTCTCATTTGACTTGTCCCTCAACCCTGCTATACCTAATAACCTCTCTCTTATTCACATTTACTCTCAGCTTTCTTTTCCACGCACTTTACCAAACTCAGTCACCAGCTTCAGCAGTTTCTCACCGAAATCAGCCACCAGTGCTGTATCATCAGCGAATAATAACTTCCCAAGCTCTTTCATCCACAACAGACTGCATAGTTGCTCCTCTCTCCAAAACTCTTGCATTCACCTCCCTAACAACCCCATCCATAAACAAATCAAACACATGGAGACATCACGCACCCCTGCCGCAAGCCGACATTCACTGAGAACCAATCACTTTCCTCTCTTCCTAATTGTTCACATGCCTTACATCCTCGATAGAAACTTTTCACTACTTCTAACAACTTGCCTTCCACACCATATATTCTTAATACCTTTCACAAAGTATTTCTATCAACTCTATCATATGCCTTCTCCAGATCCATAAATGTTACATACAAATCCATTTGCTTTCTTATGTATTTCTCACATCCATTCTTCAAAGCAAACACCTGATCCACACATCCTCTACCACTTCTGCAACCACACTGCACTTCCCCAATATGATGCTCTGCACATGCCTTCACCCTTCTCAATCTAACCCCTCTCATATAGATTAACAGGAACATTCAACAAACTTATACCTCTGAAATTTGAGCACTCACCTTTATCCCCTTTGTCTTTGTACAGTGGCACTATAAATGCATTACGTCAATCTGCAGGCACCTCACCATGAGTCATGCATACATCAAATATCCTTACCAACCAGTCAACAGCACAGTCATCCCTTTTTTAATAAATTTCACTGCAATACCATCCAAACCCACTGCCTTGCCGGCTTTCATCTTCCGCAAAGCTTTTCACTACCTTTTCTCTGTTTACCAAATCATTCTCCCTAACCCTCTCACTTCGCACACCACCTCGACCAAAACACCCTATATCTGCCACTCTATCATCAAACACATTCAACAATCCTTCAAAATACTCGCTCCATCTCCTTCTCACATCACCACTACTTGTTATGACCTCCCCATTAGCCCCCTTCACTGATGTTGCCATTTGTTCTCTTGTCTTAAGCACCTTATTTACCTCCTTCCAAAACATCTTTTTATTCTCTCCAAAATTCAATGATACTCTTTCACCCCAACTCTCATTTGCCCTCTTTTTCACCTCTTGCACCATTCTCTTGACCTCCTGCCTCTTTTTGCTATACATTTCCCAGTCATTTGCACTATTTCCCTGCAAAACTCGTCTAAGTGCTTCTCTCTTCTCTTTCACTAATAAGCTTACTTCTTCATCCCACCACTCACTACCCTTTCTAATCTGCCCACCTCCCACGCTTCTCATGCCACAAGCATCTTTTGCACAAGCCATCACTGCTTCCCTAAATAAATCCCATTCATCCCCTAAGTTCTTTGCTCTCACCTTTTTTCCATTCTGTACTCAGTCTCTCCTGGTATTCCTCACACAAGTCTGCTTTCCAAGCTCACTTACTCTCACTACCCTCTTCACCCCAATATTCTCTCTTCTTTTCTGAAAACCTCTACAAATCTTCACCTTCTCCTCCACAAGATAATGATCGGACATCCCTCCAGTTGCACCTCTCAGCACATTAACTTCCAAAAGTCTCTATTTTGCGCGCCTATCAATTAATACGTAATCCAATAACGCTATCTGGCCATCTCTCCTACTTACATAAGTATACTTATGTATATATCTCTTTTTAAACCAGGTATTCCCAATCACCAGTCCTTTTTCGGCACACAAATCTACAAGCTCTTCATCATTTCCATTTACAACACTGAACACTCCATGTACACCAATTATTCCCTCAACTGCCATATTACTCACCTTTGTATTCAAATCAACCATTACTTTAACCCGATCTCGTGCATCAAAACTGCTAACACACTCACTCAGTTGCTCTCAAAACACTTGCCTTTCAAGATCTTTCTTCTCATGCCCAGGTGCATAGGCACCAGTAATCACCCATCTCTCTCCATCCACTTTCAGTTTTACCCATATCAATCTAGAGTTTACCTTCTTACACTCTGTCACATACTATCACCACTCCTATTTCAGGAGTAGTGCTACTCCTTCCCTTGATCATGTCCTCCTACCAACCCCTGACTTTACTCCCAAAACATTCCCAAACCTCTCTTCCCCTTTACCCTTGAGCTTCGTTTCACTTAGAGCCAAAACATCCAGGTTCCTTTCCTCAAACGTACTACCTATCTCTCCTTTTTTCTCATCTTGGTTACATCCACACACATTTAGACTCCCCAATCTGAACCTTCGAGGAGGATGAGCACTCCCCGCGTGACTCGTTCTTCTGTTTCTCCTTTTAGAAAGTTAGAATATATATATATATATACATATATATATATATATATATATATATATATATATATATATATATATATATATATATATATATATATATATATATATATATATATATATATATATATATATGTATATATATATATATATATTCGAATATAAGTTTCCGTACGAAAAGAATATCTGGTATCTAAACAGGATTCATAATTCTGTAGGACAAACTTACCTATTCATGTATCGTAAATTTTTCAAGGTACACGTTATGGTGATGAAGAGTTTGTTGGACTGTGTGGTGGAATTATAAACACATCATTAGCGAAGGAAAAATTGTAAAGGCCTTCAGAAAGAGATATGGGATTAAAATGGGTTTTGATGGCATTATACTAAACTAGAAGGACCCATTCCCACTGGGAATTCCTGTTGAATTCTTAGCTGATAAAGACATTTCTGACGAGACGAGACAGATGAAGTAAAAGATAACTGTTGAGTGGAAAATATGAAATAATTGAAAGAAAGGAGGAATAGTGTAGGAAACAGGAAAGAATGATGAGAGATCCGGAAGAGAAAGAGAGAGAGGCTGTTTCTGACGAGACGAGACAGATGAAGTAAAAGATAACTGCTGAGTGGAAAATATGAAATTATTGAAAGAAAGGAGGAATAGTGTAGGAAACCGGAAAGAATGATGAGAGATCCGGAAGAGAAAGAGGGAGAGGCTGTTTCTGACGAGACGAGACAGATGAAGTAAAAGATAACTGCTGAGTGGAAAATATGAAATTATTGAAAGAAAGGAGGAATAGTGTAGGAAACCGGAAAGAATGATGAGAGATCCGGAAGAGAAAGAGGGAGAGACTGTTTCATTAATAGTTTCGATGGCAGACAACAGAGGTTTCTATATATGAGAGAACAGAGTAAGCGTTTAAAGGCGAGAGAGGTGAGCTTGGAGATCGGACGCCAATGCTACATCATCAAAAGCTTTTGATATATCAAGGACCACAAGAAGACATTCTCCAGAACTTCCTAAGAAAAAAGAATATCCACATATTGGCGCCGCAGAGATGAGGTAACGGGAAGTCGTGTAGGAAGAGATTGAGTAGAGCTGGAGAAAGAACTGCTTCTTGGGGACTCCACTGTAGAGTTCAAGTACCTTGGAGGTGATGGATCTCATCTAACGAGCACCATTCCCTAATGACCATAGAGACGAGAATGAGATTAGAGATACTGAAGAAAGCAGAGGGTAAAAAGCTTCAGGAAGTCTTTGGAAATTATAGAAATCAGACTAACTGGACAGTTAGGGTTTGGCTGGTCACCTGTCCTTGGCACAATCTTTACCAATGCTTTGTCTTTTAAATAGGATCGAACTGCAGAGGCAAACTTTCTGAGATACGAAGAGGTATTGCCCATGTTCTGTACGCCATACTTGTGTTTAGTGAAAAAAAAATTGCTATTTTCCTTATGAAATGAGGTGAAAATTCTTGGAGGAAATTAAGCTAAGTATTTTGCATTATTAGAAGAGAAAAACTATATCATCATCGCAAGGGAATGGAAGAAGCAATAACGTATCATTCATTTGAACGAATGACGTAAGAGCTTCAACCCCTCCGTATGTGTGTGAATATTTCAGCCATTCTTTATGGTGTGCACAGTGAAATAACTTAAGTAAAAAGAAAACTCTATGTGAATGTAAGTGGGCGTTACAGTCGCCTGATAGGGATATGGTTTGTCTAGGAAAAAAAGTTAAGAAAGTCTATCGAGTTAGAGCAGTAGACGAAACAGAGGAAGCTAGTTACTTGCAGACACAACTTCAGCCGGATGGTGACATAGGTTGGAAATTGAAAACCTACAAGGTGTACAACTGGCACAAGATTCCTTCTTTAAAGTAGAAATGTATGAGAAAGTTATAGGTGGAAGTGTGAAGTGGTTTAGTAGTATCAGTCATTAGATAGATGAGTCTTCGAGAGTAGTCAGTCATTAAGATGGGTGCCAGGTAGTATTCAGCCGTAGAGACACCACGAAAGCTTACGAAATTTATAGCTGTATCTAGACAGCCAGGTGCGATTTGAGCGGTCCATACTGCTATTGCCTGGGACCTCCCTCTCATTAGCATCAGAGACAGGCAGGACTCGTGTGAAATCCTTAACGCCCTAGGATACCGGGAACTAGAGGTTCCAAGCCCATATTTGTATGTAGAACAGCTAACATCAGTTCCTGGCAAAGGATAGGATAACGCATACCTTATACCAGAGATATTGTGTAACATTCCAACAGCTGCTCACAGTCCCAGCCAAATGACATTATATTCCGTTCCAGAAATGTAATATCATCTATTTCAGCAGGCCCTAATGTATGTTACATACCTTCCAACATTATCTTAGAGTTGAATATTTGACGAGACCCAGTGGCTGATGAACTTATAGGAAAACTATAAGGAAAAAGTCTGAAAATACCTAACACTTAACATTTACTTTCTAACAAGATCTTACAACTAGTAATATATAGAATTTCTACATATGATATATAATACCTGATAGCCAAAACCTTACGTTCGATATTACATAAATGCTAACACACTCTGACCAAGTCCAACCAACAATAACTAGTTCCTAACAAAATCTAATTCTAACATAAGACACACACACAGTCAAAATCCTATGAGCAAATATTGATTCTCTCCTAACAGCATCTCTTCAAAGATCGCCAAAATGTGAAAGCCGTTGTTGAGTAAGAAATTCATTTATTTACCCTAAAGTTGAGTGAATCTGGCTCACTTCCCCTCACCCTGGCCAGTTGTATCGACAAACAAGATCCCCCTGATTGACCAAGGTATAGTCGGAATGGTACAGTGGTCCAGGAAATGTACGTAGCCATAACAGAGTCATAACAGAGTTACGTTCGATCCACTATCTATCTATTGAGGTTGACGAGAGAGAGGGAGGGAGAGAGATCGAGGTCGCATGAAGTTCTTTGGCTTTTTCTAGCAATAAAGTTATTTATAATGTCATATATTTTCGTTTCTATGCGACAGACATTTTTCTTCTTTCAATTTCCTTTTCTATATAATTCTGTTTCGTTAGATTTCGTTCATCATCCACAATTCCTTTAGTTATTTTTTTTTTCTATATTCAGCGACCGAGGTTATTTCATTTTTTTTCATCTTAAAGATTTTCGTTATTGTGACGGCAAAATTCTTCTTCTTTCCAAAGCTCCTTTTGGGGTCTGATCGAGCAAGAGAGCTGGTGAAAACAAGCGAGTCAACAGAATCTTGCTCGGATATGAAGTTCCTCCAGTGAAATATTTGTTCTATGAGATCTGTTTTGACGCAGCGTTTTCTCCTCAGACCTATTCCATCGCACACAGTCACACACGCACCCACCCACCCACACACACACACACACACACACACACACACACACGCGCACACACACATTCATATGGGCCTACTTCGTATAGCTGCTAACGTTACTAACTATGAGTCTGCATGGGTCGACTTGGGGTCGAGCCCACATGGGTTCGAATCCTGGGCGTGGCAGTCGGCCTCCATCCAACCCAGGTATTCATCCTTCCCTCGGGGATCATGCTGTGTGTGTGTGTGTGTGTGTGTGTGTGTGTGTGTGTGTGTGTGTGTGTGTGTGTGTGTGCATATATAGGTATAAAGACACGGTGCATATATAGAAGGTTAAGAGACTGGACAACATGATTGTAAAACTTTCCTCCCGTAACACACAGATAGGAATTACACACACACACACACACACACACACACACACAAGAGGCAGATGCCCTGACTGTCCGAATTCCGTGAGAGATTGACTTACACCAGATCAAAATGGCCATGTGTAGAGTGTTGTAGAGTGTTGGTGTTAGGTCATCAAATATATGTGACATATAGATAATACAAAGCGCTTGGAATTTGATTCCGATAGCGTGATGCTTTGAACAGAATTGACTAGAATGATGAAGAAGTACTTGTTAGATTCTAGAATGTTAATATTAGGGCTATATGACGTAGAAAATGACAGGGCAAAATCGAAAGCAATTGTAAAATAAATTTGACCATCCAGGCGTCGCTTATTTTTAAACAGGACGTTTAAATAGGCGAAAGTAGATATTGAACAAAAAAGATAGTGAAAAAAGAGTTAAATGTATCCGCCAATGATACTGACTATCTATGTCCTAATGCACAGGTAACTAAATTGACCTTAATATCATGCATGAATATTGACCGACAGAATTCAGTTTGAGGTGATTATAAAGACGAGTGAGAGACAGCCTGACAGACAGACAGACAAATAGAGACAGGAGCTTATATTCTAACCAGAAGTAATGCAGACATAACCACATATATCTCTTCATATTAGATTCTTGAAGTTCTGGTACGTGACCTTTGGCTGTCCTTTAAGAAGAACTGATCTCTAAAGCGTTCATAACGCTCTCCTCCCAAGTTTTCCTTTTTTTCTTCCAGAAATCGCTATCAGTGTTTCGGGGTCCTTTCTTTTTTAGAATGACATTGTGTTTTGTAGTTTACATGCATCCATGTATCCTGTTTTCCTAGTGAACATATATATATATATATATATATATATATATATATATATATATATATATATATATATATATATATATATATATATATATATATATATATATATATATATATACCTGGGGATAGGGGATGAAGAATACTTCCCACGTATTCCCTGCGTGTCGTAGAAGGCGATTAAAAGGGGAGGGAGCATGAGGCTGGAAATCCTCCTCTCTCATTTTTCTTTCTTTTTTTTTAATTTTCCAAAAGAAGGAACAGAGGGGGGCCAGGTGAGGATATTCCACAAAGGCCCAGTCCTCTGTTCTTAACGCTACCTCGCTAACGCGGGAAATGGCGAATAGTTTAAAAGAAAAAAGAAATATATATATATATATATATATAGTAGGCCACACATCATCCTACGGTACAGCCCTTGATGTTGAGAGGAAATGCGAGAGGTTACTAGGAACTGGAAGAGACGTTCGTATATGTGAGAAATTTGTTGGTCGTGTGGTATAAATTTTTCAGGAGCATTGATCTTGCGGTGGGCTCCGGTAGGGAACATTCCTCTGCCGTATGTCTGGGGAGGGTCGGTATAAAAGAGACGTGGTGAGGGTAGACATGAAGGCAGTGAGAGATGAAGGAGTATTGAAGGATGAGGGTGAGTTAGAGGTGAGAGCAGGATAGTGAGAAGTAAGAGAGGAAGCATGAATGACAGGAGAGAGTAGTAAGGGAGGAGAAGAACCATCACTGTGTGTGAGGGAAGAATGGGGGAGTGTAGCAAGACAAATGGGGTGACAAGAGCGGGGTCTTAAATAACGGAAGGAAGGACTCCAAGAACTGAATTACGGTCATGGAGAATAGGGGAGAAGTCAGTGGTGGGTGGATAAGAAGTATTCTCATGGATTAAGTAATTAACAGGGAAAGGTAATTAGAAAATGAAGAGCAATAGCGTGATTACTGTGAGATATATATATGCAGTGGCTTTAGACGAAGAAGGAAAAATTTAAGGAAAATGGAAGAGGAACGTAAATAATGATAAAGATAGAACGTTGACGAGAAAGGGAAGCGGCATGATGGAGTGCATTTACTATTTTTCCCCTCCATCTCTACAAGAGGAACGTGAATGATGGTAAATATCTAAAAATCAACGAGATGGAGAAGAGGTGGAGGATGAGATGCTTCCCAAGCATGATAGAGTTGGTATACATACTCTTGTACCTCCATCCCTTGTTCTAAACGAGCGTTCTTGTTCTATACGGGCGTCCTTGCTCCATACGGGCGTCCTTGCTCCATACGGGCGTCCTTGCTCCATAAGGATGTCCTTGCTCCATAAGAGTGTCCTTGCTCCTTGGTCTATATGGGCGTCCATTCTCCATACAGGTGACCTTGCTCGAACAGGCGTCCTTGGTCTGTAGGGTGTCCTTGTACCATACAGGCGTCCTTCTACCATACAGGCGTCCTTGTACTATACACGTGTCCTTGATCTATACAGGTACCCTGTCATCCTTCCCAGGTTCGTATCTCTTGCACGACAGTTTGCTCAGACGCAGAGAGACCCGATAACCTCCATTGTCTAAAGCTGCTGCTGGTGCTACTGTGTGAGTCTTGGTCTGGCTGACCGACGAAACTAGAACACTAGAGAGGTCTGAGCAACAAGAGTTACGTGATTTTGTTGTTGATGATGATGATGATGATACTGGAGATATCTCTAACATTTTACCATGATTATAACGTACCTTCTTGAAAGATGTTAAAACATAACTCATTTATCGACAGCACAAAAGTATACAAATCCTTCCTTTCCAAGGATGCACCAATCTCCGTTCTCTGTAACCCTGCATATGATCACTGTCTCAGAGTATTATTTTTTATTACAAGTGTTCCTTGCTCTAGTGATAGTGTCGTGTACACAAGAGAGAGAGAGAGAGAGAGAGAGAGAGAGAGACAGAGAGAGAGAGAGAGAGAGAGAGAGAGAGACAGACAGACAGACAGACAGACAGACAGACAGACAGACAGAGAGAAAGAGTTACATAAATACACAGACCTCAGAGGAGAAAGCGAGATGAACTAGCCTTAACACTACTTAAAAAGACAATGCATTCTCATGAAAAGCAGTGGAAGAAAATGATAGCAGAGGCTCTCCCCCCAACGCACTTGCTTACGATTGCTTATGGCGTGAATTCGCCAAAGGGAGGAGCAAGGCCAGCTTCGTTCAGCAGGAAGATAAGAGTTTCAAAGAGAACGAGCCCTGTGGATGACGTATTGTCAGGTGCTGTGTATGAGAAGGAGAGACTGTTTGTCTGTTGGACTGAGAGCTAGCTACCCACACGTGGATGAGTCAGAAAGAAGAACGAGGGAACCTGGGTTAAGGAAGTGAGAGTTGACGGCCACACAAGTGCTGGCTCACCATCACTCAGCTGTCCCAAAAGCTCTTCCTATACCTAGGCGGGTAGCACTGGTAGCATAACTCCCTGATCGGTGGCTGCCTATTACCTACTGCCTACGAGAGAGAGAGAGAGAGAGAGAGAGAGAGAGAGAGAGAGAGAGAGAGAGAGAGAGAGAGAGAGAGAGAGAGAGAGAGAGAGAGACAAGGTTAGTCAGAGAGAACATCATGTTTAACCCATAATTCGAAGTGCAGTCATGACCGTGATTCTCAATAGCGCTGCAGGAAACTACTATGAGCTCTGTCCCTGTCATCTCTAGTCTCCCTGAAGCTATACACACCCTCCAACCAAGGGAGAATGAGTGTTACTTCATCCCTCGCACTTGAAACTCCACTTGCTCCATCATGTTTACCAAACCAGAGGGGAAACAATTCCAAACTTTGTCAAATTCTCTGATTTTAATTGCAAGAAGCTGGATAAAAACTGAAATCTGTTTGATCGCTGGAAATATGTTTGTAAAATGCGTCAAGCTATTGCAGTTTTAATGTAATTAACCCTATTTTTCCCCCTATGATGTAATATGGATTTGAAAGTTATAGTATTTTCTGTGCAAGTTAATTAGATTTTGCGGGAACAGGCCGGACGCTGGCGTTTGCAGATGGGATGACTTCAGTGTAGACATATTTGAGGATCCTGCAAAAGATGAGTTGCAGTCTTCTATTTGTCTTTGCTGAAGATTGAAAATTGGTTGGAGTTTTTTTTTTTTCAGTGTGTTTTTTGAGGGTGATAACTGAGCATTGCTGTGAAAATTTCTGGTATTTTATGGAAACTAATAAGTCATCATTTTATTTCCACGCGTCAATGGTTCTAAACAGGTTTTGCCTAATTTTCGTTAGATTTTAGAATATAAAGTTTCTGTAGCTAATGAATTTCGTGACGTGATTTGGTATCCATGAGAGCGCCTCTCTAGATTCAAAAACATATTTCAAAAAAGGGAAAGAAGGGTTTTCTTTTTTCCCTACTAAACAACTAACCAAACTAACCAAAAGAACCATAATCCAAATTAACCTAACTCGGCCTAACCAAACCAAATCTAATGTAACCTAACGTGACCTAATCTGCATCAAAATAAACTAATTAGTTAAGTTTCTGATGCTGTAACATTAATTACTAATCTGTATATTTTTTTCGCATACTTACCCAAGTTAAACAGAACCTAATTGAAACTAGCCAAATACAATGATAGAGTTTTGTTATGATAAAGTTAATTACTTAGTGAGAAATATATATATATATATATATATATATATATATATATATATATATACATATATATATATATATATATATATATATATATATATATATATATATATATATATATATATATATATATATATATATATATATATATATTATATATATATATATATATATATATATATCCTCCCCTCTCGTTTTTTTTTGATTTTCCAAAAGAAGGAACAGAGAACGAGGCCAGGTGAAGATATTCCCTCAGAGGCCCAGTCCTCTGTTCTTAACGCTACCTTGCTAACGCGGGAAATGGCGAATAGTATGAAAAAAAAAAAAAAAAAATATATATATATATATATATATATATATATATATATATATATATATATATATATATATATATATATATATATATATATATATATTTGGCAGCGGATGGAACCATGGAAGCGGAAGTAAATCGTAGGGTGGGGGAGGGAGCGAAAATTCTGGGAGCCTTGAAGAATGGGTGGAAGTTGAGAACTTTATCTCGGAAAGCAAAAATGGTATGTTTGAAGGAATAGTGGTTCCAACAATGTTGTATGGTTGCGAGGCGTGGGCTATGGATAGAGTTGTGCGGAGGAGGGTGGATGTGCTGGAAATGAGATGTTTGAGGCCAATATGTGGTGTGAGGTGGTTTGATCGAGTAAGTAATAATAGAGTAAGAGAGATGTGTGTTAACAAAAAGAGTGTGGTTGAGCGAGCTGAAGAGGGTGTTTTGAAACGGTTTGGTCACATGGAGAGAATGAGTGAGGAAAGGTTGACCAAGAGGATATATGTGTCAGAGGTGGAGAGAACGAGAAGTGGGAGACCAAATTGGAGGTGGAAAGATGGAGTGAAAAAGATTTTGAGTGATCGGGGCCTGAACATGCAGGAGGGTGAAAGGAGTGCAAGGAATAGAGTGAATTGGAACGATGTGGTATACCGGGGTCGACGTGCTGTCAATGGATTGAACCAGGGCATGTGAAGCGTCTGGGTAAACCATGGATGTGGAAAGGGAGCTGTGGTTTCGGTGCATTATTACATGACAGCTAGAGACTGAGTGTGAACGAATGGGGCCTTTGTTGTCTTTCCTAGCGCTACCTTGCACACATGAAGGGGAAGGGGAGTGTTATTCCATGTGTGGCGAGGTGGCAATGGGAATGAATAAAGGCAGACAGTATGAAATATGTACATGTGCATATATTATATGTCTGTGTGAGTATACATATGTATACCTTGAGATGTATAGGTATGTATATTTGCGTGTGTGGACGTGTATGTATACACATGTGTATGTGGGTGGGTTGGGCCATTCTTTCGTCTGTTTCCTTGCGCTACCTCGCTAACGCGGAAGACAGCGACAAAGCAAAATGATAATGATAATAATATATATATATATATATATATATATATATATATATATATATATATATATATATATATATATATATATATATATATATATATATGTATTTATATGATACACCTAGCCATGATTTTTACACTACTGTAAAACTGAGACTACGATCAACTTTTGATCTTTTTGCTATAGAACTTTTACCGTTTTAATGTTTTGACATTGTAGCGAAATATTTGTTTGACGTACGGGAATTTATTAAATACAGCTCAACATTTATTCCTGGGATTAATCTGAAAACATATTTTTAAAGGTGAGCTGGCAAACGATCGCATTCTCCCATTGGTTATTTATAGAGTGGGTTCCAAATCTCTCTCTCTCTCTCTCTCTCTCTCTCTCTCTCTCTCTCTCTCTCTCTCTCTCTCTCTCTCTCTCTCTCTCTCTCTCTCTCTCTCTCTCTCTCTCTCTCTCTTACTTTAAAGTTTAAAATCTATCACCATGATAGACGAAAAGTGGTACGAGACATGGGTGTGCATAACAGACAAAGCTACCCTGCTATGTATCTAGTTTTAATTCTTTTCATGAAGTGTTCAATTCCAACATTAAATGGCCACTATCGGGAAACGCATTTGCTCGCCCCATATAAGCTGCTATGGAGTAAAAAATAAGTATAGGCCAAATGTCTAGAAAAATTTTGCTTGCACGGTTGCCTAGTTAACTCATTTACAGCAGCAGTCTGGATAGAAAACCTCTATCAACAGAGTTCTTCTATAGAATATACTACACGGGAATAGATACTCCAAGCAATGTTTCAGATTTAGAAGCTACAGTCATTTAGAATTTAGAAAAGAATGATTCTAGTGTGCCAAGAGCTGCATCGGATCGCGGATACCTGTATCGCCACATGTGCCTTGCGTTTCAGGGAGATCAATCAGGGCTTTGCTGGAGTTTCTTGATCTGAGGGAGTTTATAGGAAGAGGAGAAGGCTTGAGAAAGGACGCCATTCTATTGCCTGACTCTTCAAGGAAAGGAGGTAGTAGCGTAAAGGTCTATCCTCGTGTGGTCACTCTGCGTGCATAAGCTATGGAAACCAACAGACAGACCCGAGCCATTGGTCATATCTAAAGTCCATCAGCATAAAGCTAAGAGATATATGATCATAGAAAGAAGGCTTATTCTTAACCAGAGCTAATGAACAGTGCCACAGAACAATTACCAAAACATTTTGTACCACCACGTATACGAGTAACTCATTTGTACTGTAATGACACAACTCAGCCCAAGATTACTCACCATTTCGTTACCTTAGAAATGACAAACTATGACAAACTGCTCAGGAAATTCTCAACTCAACCTTGGTGTATGCCGGTGGTGATGGTGGTGGTTGTGGATGGGGGGAGGGTGATAATCACCTCGAAATTGTGTGGAGGAAAACCAAGGAACAAGCAAGGTAATGACAGACGGTGTGAGACGTGTCATGAAGCATGAGTTGAGGTGATGAATTACCTCACGTGGTAAATGACTTGTTAAACACGAAGGTGCGAATCCCTGAGCTCCACAGTGCAGCTCTTGGGTATGATAGTCTGTCTGTTGACTTGAAACTTTAAGGGTTAGGTGGTTCTGAAGCCATCGTTACCAAGGGTCGAACAGTCTCACTCGAGGGTCGAATCGTTTCACTCAAGGGTCGAACCATCTCACTCAAGGATCGCGCCGCCGTGCTCAGGGATATAAGACGCACTGGGATTCTACTGAAGTAAGACATGCCACAGGATGATTATTTGAGACGTCAGACAAGACTGGATGATGGATCAACAATACAAGTGAAACAAGACGGTATAATAATCCAAACACATTAAGAGATTATGGTCGACCAGAGATCCGACACTATGAATTACCGTCAAGTACAAGGTTAATGTTCTACATCTGCCCAGACCTACCAAGAGTTGGATAATGACCTCAAGTCTGCTGTATCCTGAAGTGGGATCATAGCCTACCTGATGTTCCAATAGTGGCACTGTCACCTCTGTCTCTCTCCTCTGTCACAGTGCCATTCTCAGAAAGTTTCCAGGACTTAATCGTAAGAGGCAATCAGAACGTCTATACTTCCAATCTGAAGCACCAAACTGAGGCACAGGGTGCTTGTCGACACCAGCAGAATTGCTGCTTGGCACTGGTCTCCCACACCTGTTCATGAATATATAACATATACTGTTGCAAATTATCAAGTCTTTAGACAAGGTCAGTCTGTCAACACGGTGATCAATTGGGAATATCCCCAGAATGGGAACGCTGAAAGCAGCCTCAGTGTCTCCTGGAACATGTAGTTGCTATCACAGCACCGCATCGGAGGACCAATCAGTCTGTTCCTTTCAGTGTAGCTTGTCTAATGAACAATTTCGTGGATCACAAAGTCGCAGTTGTGGGCATTTGCGTGTTACATGTTACAGTTGCCGAGTTGAGCACAGTTGGGTGGATTACAAACTTGTCTGCAGTGAGGAACAGGTAAGTTATCAAACCAAGGACAGGTCCAACGCATCAACCTTTCCAAAAATACGACAAAGCACTGTGAATTGCACCTTCGGAATGCAGACACAAAAGACCATTTTACGACATACCTTACAAAGTCATGAAAAGAATTTGCGGGGAGACTTTTATACCGCTTGAAATTCCTAATGAATAAGGTTTCATCTCTCTTTGAAGCCTCAAAGATAAGTGTACAGCTAGACTTGTTTATGATGTTGGTCACTTTACTTCGTCTGTACTGCAATCACCTTCAAAGGATACTATAAAGAATAAAACTCTAATGCATAATAACTTAACAGGTACACGAAAAACACTTAACCAAACTAGAGGTACCACTTGGTTCCTCTTTAGCTCCAAGATCTCGGTGAGTTGCCTCATCCATGGATTCGTAAAGCAATTGGGTCAGCATAGCTCAAAATTTCTTTTTCTAATCACCATCTGTAGTGGAAGGTAACTAGTACATGAGTACATGAGTACATGAGTACGTTGAAGCATCATGTTGCAGTCAACAGCCTGATTAGTATATCATTAATTAGATTTGTCAGAAGCTGCATAGAACTTTCGAACACCAGATTCTAATCATAATGAACCGTTTGACGTACGCCTTGCGACCAAAGCACCTTAGGCTTGGATCAGCACCCTCATCGGTAAGAAGTATTTCACGGGTGTTCGTAAGGTGCGACATCCTGACACAAGTGAAGAAATGGACAACACGGACGATGACAGCCACAGTTTAGGCCAGGTTCCCAAATCATCGACCAACTCAACGGGAGGATGAACGGCTGGGTTCACTGAGAACTGACTACAGCAAAAAGAGGCGAACATATGAGCCGGATCCAGGTCGACCCGTAAATGCATGAAGGTTTAATCTTGATATTGTATAATGCTGATGTCACATCCTCTCATAGAGACATGAAACACATCATAAGACTAACCTATCCAAAGAAACCTCGGTTCACTAGAAGGAATCACTCTTTATGTATTCATCCATACGAATGAGACAAAAAAATATATCTATTCGTACAGAAAGATGACTAAGGGAGAGATGCATGTAACCTGAGGATAGATTGAAAATGTTACATACATGGAGATGCTTCAGTTGATAAGCTCCGCATTGCATAGCACTTGCCATGTGTGAACTTTCTGAAGAAGATCCTCCGCCCCTTGCACTCCCATGATCATGTAAGCAGATGGGGAAGCAACTTGTATGCTCAGTGCAAAGCTACAGACAGACAAAAAAAAAAAAGAGGAACAGGCTTGGTGTAAGAGAGGAAGAGAAAGAGATAGAGAGACGGAGAGGAATATGGAAACAGAGAGAAAGAGAGAATCAAATAGCATCAGATAAGCAAATGAGAAGATAGGAGAGAGAGAGAGAGAGAGAGAGAGAGAGAGAGAGAGAGAGAGAGAGAGAGAGAGAGAGAGAGAGAGAGAGGTACGCGGATAACCATACAGATACATACATATAGAAAATCAGTCAGCCAGACAGATAAGCAAATGAAGTGACACATAAGAAATGGACTCGAGCAAACACAAAGACGCAGATATACGTCTGCAGACAAACGGGAAAAGAGAGAAAGTAGCTGCGGAGACGGACGAGAGAGAGAGAGAGAGAGAGAGAGAGAGAGAGAGAGAGAGAGAGAGAGAGAGAGAGAGAGAGAGAGAGAGAGAGAGAGAGAGAGAGAGAGAGAGAGAGAGAGAGAGAGAGAGAGAGAGAGAGAGAGAGAGAGACCTCCACAAACTTTGCATACAGGTCACCAAACCTTCAAATGTTTGACTTCCTTCCAGCCGCTGCATTGCAGTGAGGGCTTGGAAGGCTGAATAATCGCACACTCCACTCGCAAGTCAATTTCTATGTAAAATCTCGTAGGAAAAATGCGGAAGCTAATCGGGAGAAGTGCCTGTAACTTTCGCCATTTTTGAGAGTTGTAGTCTGGCCGAAAAAAAAAAAAAAAAAGCGCATCGACTATTGTTATAGCTTGTTTTATTTCAACGTGAGGTGGAATTTTGTCTTCTACAGAGCTGAGAGTTGTTTTTGTGAATTCTGGATTTTTTTTCTTCTTTTTTGACGAAGAAGCGTTTTTCTCAAGCCCTTTTTTTCTTCGGCTTATTAGGCATTTTATTTTCTAAAGGTGCAGACAGCGACTTCCAATATTTTTTCTTTCATTTCTTTTTTTCATATACATATACATTTGGAGAAGACTTTTCTAGACAGAAGATACCATCTCCAGATCTTACAAAAAGGGGGTTTCAATGCAGAATATTTTCCAGATACCATGATATGACACAAAAGCTTCACTCACATACCCACTGATCCTGCCTCCATATATACCTGCTGTTCATCCTCTATACATGTTCCGAATTCCCATTCTCAAATTATATTTTCCTCTCTTCCCATTCTCAAATTAGATATTCCTCTCTTCCCATTCTCAAATTAGATATTCCTCTCTTCCCATTCTCAAATTAGATTTTCCTCTCTTCCCTTTATGGAACCAAGAGGATTTTCACATTAGTTTTTCCCTTCCTCAAACTCCATGTCTTATGTATCACATATCTCCTCCTATATATAATCTCTCATCTTCTCTCCAATCGTACTTAAAGAACCACATTACCTTACTGGAAACGTCCATATATCCAACCACATTCTAATGGCGCATCCTGATATCCTATAAACCTTTCCTCACTCGCATACCTAAATCCTGGGATTCTCACGGGTTCCAATAACTCTGTCCTCACTGGGCAAACTCACACTTTTGACTCACCACTATTTGCTATGACTCGACAATCTTCCATCCCAAACCTGGATCCAGCGCTCTCGCTGATATTTCAGCCTCCCTCCCCGCCAAACACACGCCACAAACATAGCCGGAGTAATGGAACGTCCAAGAGTTAACATGATATTGAGTGAGTAGTTTGAAGTTTCTAGTGCTTTACAGGATAACACTGAAGCTCGGTTGTAAGGCGCCTGGTTATAACCCAGCATAACATTCGGTGATTATCTTAATGTAGGATATATCATGACATACTGAAGGATAACCTATGCTCAGACCTTAGGAATGAGAGGATGAACTGGACTGAATTTCTCGTGTCTTTTCACGAATTCATATTTCAGGTTCATGTCAGTGTTTTCTGTGGTTAGATGTCTCATCATGTCGAGATGTTGAGAATCATTTAAGTCATGAATGATAAACATTACAATTACATGATTCTGTAAAAGATGTCTCTACTGGTCTAGATGTTTAGATCATGAATGAAAACTATTAAAAAATTTCATGATTCTGTGGGATATGTCTCACTTGTCGAGATATTTGGAATCACGAAAGTCCTGCATGATAAACATTAAGATGACATGAGTATTAGTATCAGTATTCTCATCCATTACGCCTCAGTCTTTGTTGGGTACGCATCTTGTCTTCTGGGTAAACATAGATAATCATTCGACCAACAGAGATGATACTGGCGTTTGTGACATATCCACATGTTTCCATTGCCCTAGAGTTTAGTGTTCGCCTGTCTTCTTTGTCTCTATATCTAACCTCTTTGTTGCGATGCTCATGTCGCTGAATGTCTTCCCGTCTTATCTCTTTTGCCAGTCTCTCTGCATCATGGTATTTCTGATAAGTCTGTATTTGTGCCTGTGTGCCCACATGTCCACCTCTGTCTGCTTTATTTTTTGTGTTCGCTTATCTATTTTTCTTTTTCTGTCTCTCTGTCTATTTGGGTCAATGTCTATTTCCTTGTAACTCAGTCTCTCTCTCTCTCTCTCTCTCTCTCTCTCTCTCTCTCTCTCTCTCTCTCTCTCTCTCTCTCTCTCTCTCTCTCTCTCTCTCTCTCTCTCACGTACATCTCAATCCCTTTATCTTCCTGTGTCAGTTTAAGTACGTTCCCATGTCTCTGCATGTGTGTGTGTGTATATATATATATATATATATATATATATATATATATATATATATATATATATATATATATATATATATATATACATATATACTAAACATGCCTGTACATATGTGGGAGTCATACTATTGCGGGATGTCTTTTGTTGCCAGCACATTACATATGTCGGATGGTGAGGTTGGCCACGACCCTTGACATTCTGTCTGGTCAAGGGCACTCTGCACCTACGTCATAGGCTAGAGGTCACCTGTTTTAAACACGTTCGCGAAATTTGCACTCCGTCTTTCGATGCCACCGCAGTGTAGGGCATGATTCGTTTATCCCACCGTCCTTTTGCCCACAGTCTGCACCAGGCCCAGATCACAGACAAAGGTAATTACCATACTGTGATCCCTAGCCTTTGATATAAGGGTTAGGGGAGGGAAAAAAATGGAAGAGTTCTTTGTCAATATTTTTCATCACACTAATTGTATGGCAACAGCCCGACCTCATTTCCCCCTTTGAACCCGTAGCCTGGAACGTAAACAACCTGTCCACTGCGTAGGCTGGTCTGTCAGTGTTGTGCCTATGTCCATAATACATTGGTCTGTGTCGCCTTTCTCCATTGGCAAGTGAACAACTGTTACGCAAGCTGAACGATAAAGAAAAAAAGAAGTCATAGTTTTACACCCAAAAAAAGCATTTCCCTAACATGATATTCATTAGATAATTTCTTTTTTTTTTTTTCGTTAGTCGAATTATTTTGCCAAGAATTCACACAGCAGACAAACAAGTCAATGCCAAATATGTTTGGGTGAGGGAAAGGTAACACTGTGGCAGTTGCTAAATATACTTGATTTTGACTTTTCGTCACAAAAAAAGCGGGCAAATTTACTGCGCTTTCCTGCCTACCATGTTGGTAGTGGCGCAAAAAGAAGATACAGAATGAAAAAAAGTTTTTATGGGCTGGCTCACAGTGATTAAATCAAATTTACATCATGAAAGGAACTATTTACAGTAGGTAGATCTATCATGGGTTCTTGCTTTTGACGCTCTCGATCATTTGTGATAGTTCCAGTAGAACTCCAGTTATATTCTGATGAATCATTATATAAATTCAGATTAAACTCTATCAGGTTATCATAGAACTCGGATTATAATCTATCACTTCATTATAGAGTCCAGATCTCTAAAGAGTAGATCAAGAAGCTGTTGTTCTCCTTCTCAATCGTCAAAGAGAAAGAAACAAGATGTTATATGCATTTAATTACAATGAACGATTCGAATACACATTAATGCAATTGTTCTTCAGATTACGCTGTATTACGGTACTGAAAAGTGGTGAAAGTGTTAGCCACTGGGCTGTCATTTTCACCATCTGAAAGTTAGAAGACATGTTTATAAATCGATCAATGAAGCATGTGGTATGTGGTATACGATTTCCAGCATTTCGGCTGCCTGACTCTCTCTTGTATACCTCTGTCTGCTCGCCTGTCTGTTTCACTGTAGGACAAGCGAACCAGGAACGTTTATTGCTGATGATTGTTGGTAATGTCACTGTGGAACTCTTGTTAATGTGTTTGTCTGTGTGTGTGTGTGTGTGTGTGTGTGTGTGTGTGTGTGTGTGTGTGTGTGTGTTTGTGAAATTACTGATTGTGTGTTACGGGGAGAGAGTTTTACACTCGTGTTGCCCCGTCTCTTAACCATGTATATATGTACCATGTCTTTACTCCTATGCAAACATACATACACACGCCACACACACACACACACACACACACACACACACATACACACACATCACGGCTTTAGCTAGGTATCCATTTATCAACCAGGAGAGGATGAACAGTTAGGTTAGCCGTGGGCTGACTGCCACACCCAAGATTTGAACAGCCGAATTGACCGTGGACTGACTTCCAAAACCAGGACTCGAACCTGTACGCTCGAACTTGGACGGTCCGTAAATGCACCACGGGCAGGTATAGTAACCGCTACACCACGGTGATCCGTTATCAATCATTAAGATGTTGATTGATTAATGATCGGTCTGTGCGAGCTCATTGTGCCGAACTGCAACTCAAGGAAGAGGGATCTCGGGTAGGAGATACTGGTGATGTAACAGTTGTATCCTACATTGTCGTATAAGGTTCAAATGTGTAAATAGCTGGGTAGAGCCAGTGCGTTCAGCGTCCCTCGAAAAACGTGTAAGAGAGACCCATGATATTTTGAGCAGATCTCTTCTGCGCCTTGTCTAATTCATAAGAAAGCACGGGTAATAGAAGTATGCTGGCCTTTGACGAAGTTATCATAAGTCTCCCACGGCAACATCAAATCTCGCACGGTAAGAATAGAAAGGTAAGAAGACTCTCCTGCTCTCATATCCTTCAGTCCCCAGGCAACAAGAGATGACAGGAAAAAGAAATAGATGAAAAATCATGCACTGATGAAATAAAGGGATACCTGGAATTTTTCAGGAAAGAATATAACGAAATGCTTTTCCCATATCTTAATCACTGTGCTACATAATGGTATATTATGGACGAATGAGAGAAAATATGATAGCATGAATGTACACATATAAACATTTTTCCATTACCTTTCTTATGTAAATACCAGAACGATGAAATGTTTGTCTAAAAGATTTTAATGGTATTCATAATATTTGTATCAAGAATGTTTAGAGGTGAATTATTCTAATGTTCAGCAGTTCCATTTGCAAAGAAACATTATCATACAATCATAGTGGGTCTTATAGCTTTAAAGTCATTAGCTGGTTCTATTAACTCTCTTGTACTTCGAAAAGATTTCTGTGAATCTTAATGTCGAACCTTTTTAGATCACGGTACTGCAAAGGTAACACTTCGTATGGGAACAGTCGTAACCATAGATGCTTCTTCTGTGGAAAGAAATATTCTCATAGCCTTTCTTCAGAGTAAGTCTTTTAGAAGCGGAATTAGACTTGCAACTCTTCTTTGTACTTGTCATAGTTTTTCCTCCACTCTTTTTGCAGAATGGGAACAAGAACAGGACTCAACATTCAAGTTGAGATCTAACTATCATGTTGAAAAGAGTTTCTGGTATTTTGTGTCTGATGTTCCTAACTTTACAATTTAGCATTAGGTTTGATTGATTACTTGTTACAATGCACTGTTTAGTGTGCTTCATATTGTTCATGAAAGCGCCACTACGATATCCATACTTAGCCTAGTTATGTTTATCATTCTTGCGTTCACAGTGCACAGCTTCACTCTTGTCCGCATTAGATTATCCTTTGCCACACACCTGATAGGCTTGCTAATTTTCCAAGAATTGTTTCCCAATCTCATTTCAAGCTTTGCTTTCCAATTTTGCATCATCTGGAAGGTTTGAAATAGTAGATTTTAGACCCTGTTCTAAGTTGTTTATGTATAAGAAGAATGGGACAAAGGACGGATCCTTGTGGCACCCCACTTGTCACGTTCGGCCATGTGCAAAACTATGTCTATGTCGTGTGATGTTGCTTTTTCACAGCAATCTCTTATGTCTTATAATGTCGAGTGTCTTTCTGATAATTTACGCCTGTCATACCTTTCTAAAAGTGACCTTGAAACTCATTTGTCATATACAACATTGAGAAATTCTCGTTGTGTTAAACAAGATGTTTTGTTGCAGAAGCTAAGGTGATCTCCTGTTACTACATTATGATCAGAAATGTTATTTTGTCTAATCATGTTTTTCCCTCATAGAATTAATGTGAAGGATCATTTATCTCCTCATGTTTTCTCGAACTTCTCAGCAGTCATTATGTTTACTACATGTAAACGTAGTCAACATTCGTGCATTACTTCTCTGCTGCAGAAGTATTTTCTACACATTTGTTCTGAATCTTCTGCATAGATTCCTGATGCGGTTCATCATGTGATCAGATCCTCCCTGTTTCTTAGAACTGTTCGTATCGACGTATTATAATTCCACTAAAGATATTGATGGAGGTAATTGTATCTTCCTGGTCCGTTCTTTTCTCTCCTAACGAGGACAGGCATTCACCTGCAACCCACTTCAGATAGCTTAGCTCCAGGGAATCATATCTTAGTGGCCTGCAATTAGTGTATCATTATTGGATCTTGTAAATGAGGGGCAATACATTGGCATTCTTAGACTGTAATATGCGTAGGGATGGAAATACCATAAGATTTAGCATATATCGTAAACACAGAGATGTCTGTTCATATATCCCTACTGCACTGTTCATCACAGTAAAGTGGTCTGTGTTTTCACCAATAGTTCTTCAAGCATTTCGTATATGTAGTCTAGAATATATTGATGAAGAACTCTGCATTATCTGTGACATTAAATATAAATTACAATATCCCAAGTAATTTCTTGATCCAGCTTGTAATCATGATAGAAACTCTTCTTTACGATGTTCAGCTTAAAGAACTTTTTGTGAACAAAAACTTGTTGATATTACCTTATCGAGAGAACTTGCTTAATGATCCTTTTTTGATAAAAAAGAATGATATTAATGTAGTCTTCAGCAGTGATAATGCTATCATGAAAATTCTCGTCAGAAATCATGTAACTGCTCAGGATATCCCCAGGACAGTGTGATCAGTTTTACACTGGCAAAGAGAAAAACACCTTAAGGTATAGCCAATAATCTATTTCAATATTTCTTCGTTTAGTAATTGTGGTCGTCAAATTGGATTGGAGCAATGTGAAGATTATCACTAAATCATGAATGGAAGTATTGTTGAATCGTCTCTTATGAAATATAGGAGAGATATTAATGAATATCAGAACGTTGTATTACATAAATGTTTCCCAAAACATAGGCTATCCTGAGTTTGAAACATGAGAGAGGTGAGGTTGTCAAGGGTGACATGTGACTTAATCCCTCATCTGTTTCTTAATTCATTTCCCGGCCCCACCCTGTGGCGACGGTATATTATATTCTGGTTCTCTCTACTTGTATTCGTTCAGGATAATGAAATTGTCCGAAAGCGCTTGATTCATCGTATTTTCTGTTGCCTTGCGGTGTTTACCAACATCTTATGTATGTCTGCCGTAGACAAAGCAACTGTGTTTGGTTCCTGTTTCCCCTCTAACTCCACCTCGGATGATTCTAACATTTCTTCACCCTCTGATGCTCCTCTTATTAATCCTATGCCCCTTCCCCTAATTTCTTTTCGAACTGTCCGAAAAACGTTTATCTCTCTTGACACAAGCAAAGCTTATGATCCTGATGGTATCCATCCCCGTGTACTGAAAGAGTGTGGCTCTAAACTTGCAAATGTGCTTGCTCGTCCGTTCAGTTCCTGTTTCAAAACCAGATCATTTCCTTTTTTGAAGGCGTGTGTTGAAACAACCCATCACTAAGAAGGGCGACTGTTCTAAACCTTTCAACTATCGTCCCGTTGCACTGACATCTATAATTTCTAAAGGTTTTGAATCCTTCCTCAACTCCCATATCCTCAGAAATCTTAAATCTTACAGTCTTCTTTCTGATAGCCATAATGGCTTACGTAAGGTAAGATATTCTTTCCTACTCATCAATGTCTGGTCATCATCCCTGAAAGATTTCGGAAAACCTGTGTAGTTGTCCTTTACATATTCAAAGCTTTTGACCAGATGTGGCATCGGGGTCTCATCTCTAAGCTTTCTTCTTTTGGCTTTCCTCTCTCACTTATTTCCCTCATATTTAGCTTCCCCTCCGCCCGATATATCTCTGTGGTTGTTGTTGGTGGATCAGCCTTACCCCCTTTCTCCATCAACAGTAGTGGTGCTTCCCAAAGTCCTGTCCTGTCTCTTACACTTTTTCTCCTTTCTAGCAACTATTTCCTCCTCTACACAAATAACCAAATGGACTCATACGCTGACAACTCAACACTGCATTTCTTCACATCCTTCAATTCTAATCTTCTCTCGTTCGATCTGAATCTCATCTCGACACAAATTCAAAAAATTCAGACTTAGGTTATCACGATGGGACATTAGAAATCTGGTTAAGCTTAATGACTGCAAAACTCAGTTTCTACCCATCTCTCAAAAATTCATCACAAGTTTCTTCTTTCCTTTGACGGTTCTTGACCCGGTGAACGTGCAATATCCACTCTGCCTTTGAAACAACTCTACATTGAGTGAATAGCTGAGTCTGCCTGTAAAACCTGGAAGCCCTGCTTATATGTTGATTTTTTTTGTTCAGAACAGGACTGATCCGTCCATGTATGGAGTACTGCTCTTACATCTGGAGTAGTTCTAGCTATGCATCATTACTTGACAGAGTTGAGTCGAAAGCGGTCCGACTTATAAACTTTCCCAGGCTAACTTCTAAACTTGACCCCCTTGCCCTACGCCACAATCTTGGTTCACTTTCCATCTTCTTTAGTTATTAGTATGATTTTTGCTTCCTAGATCTGACTGCTTGTGTAGCCCCACCACAAGCTACACTCGAATTTTTGGAACTGTGTACCCTCTCATGTCTTTCCCAACAACTATGACTTGGCACGTTTGAAAAGACAAGTTTTTCCCTTCCTCCAAAATTTGTAAATACTTTCCCTTGTCTCTTCTTTTTCCCTCTCATTAACCCCCTCTACATTTCAATTAAGCCCTACCTTTGATGTGGACTTTTGTCCTTGACTGGAGCCTCCAATGTAAAAACGAATCCAAATTGATTCATTGCCCTAAATAGAGGGGTGAAAGCTGAGGCATCTAATAGGGTGCTGGGAGGAAATAAGTAGCATCAACGATGCTCCGAGGATGGTCGCAGAGGATTCAATTCTGAGTTCGTTGGTGTGAAAGTGTTCGCCGGGAGGAGAATTTCGTCTTGAAAGGACCCAAAAGTCTGTTGCTGTTTGCATATCTTTCGGTGATATATGACAGTGTAACATGGATGTGCATTTACAATTTGGTTCTAAATGTCAAAAGTTTTTAAGTGCAAGTTGTGAAGAATTAGATATGATAAGGACATCAGTGATAAAGTTGGAAGTTAAGAAAGAGGTAGATTTAGAAGAAAATTGAATCGGGTTCATAGATAGTTTGTACATACCAAGCTATTGGTTACTACCGAACACATGTTTAGTGGAGGGGATACGAGTGAAGCGAAGGGATATAGAACCAGGGGAGACGGAAAATGAGATGGAGAGATAGAATGAGGAAATATGAGGATGGGAGTGGCGTCAGTTTCATATGAAGTTACGTTTTCAGGAGAGTAACGCGAACAGGATGCATCCCATGGGTCAGTCTGTGAGAAGCCATCACGTCGGATATAGATGAATAGATAAACAGAGAGATTAAAAAGAGTCAGGTCTTTTTCCATATGAAACACCCCACAGGAAAAGAAATCCCTCTTTTCTACGAATTGTTTCTCTTCACAAGAACTATGCAATGGTTTGCCTTCAAGCATCTGCCATCGTAACTCGTTGTAGTTTTATTCTTCTGTCATTAACTTTGTTGCTCCTTCTAACGTCATCATGGATATACTCTAAGCATTTTAAGTTGCCATTATTCTTAATTCTCCTAAGGTCTTGACATCTTTGCGAATTCGAATTCTAAAGAAATTCACCATATTATATACTATTACAATAATTTGATTCCCTCTCTTAATGTTCTTTCTCCTACTCTCCAAGAATGCAAAACCCTTCTTTATCCATCACTTTATTTGCAAAATTGTCAAAAAATACAAATTATTGTTTCAAGCTTTCATGGCTTCAACACAAACCAACAAATAATAGTCCCCAGTTCTCTGTGGTCATAACTCGTGTTGAACATACGCCTAATGTGGCATAGGAATTGTCAGCTGTTAGATACCTGGTGAATCATCATTTTTGTCGACCAGATTCCCCAAACTAGAGGACAGGTGATGTTCGTGTGTGTGTTCAATTCTTCCGGCTGTATAACATCTGTTGACAGATGTCGCTGGTGTGTCTATATCGGACGGTTGTAAAGCATTTGTTGACAGATGTGTCCGGTGTATGTCCTCATCATTCGGGTGTATAGCATCTGTTGACAAGTGTTGTTGGCGTGTACCCAAGCCTTATGAATGTATGATATCTGTTTGATCATACATATGTAAGCCCCTAGAGGACAAAGAAGCTGAGAAACAAGTTACTTAACTTCTAAAGACGCCTGAGTTCCTTGGAGGAGAGGAGTAGAACACTTTATGGACGGATCTGATGCTCCTTAGGGCTAGTAACAGATAGGGAGACTAGAAATCCACTTTGGGGGAAAGGGAGAGGCGAAGGTGATGAAAAGATTCGGTAGTCTTAAAAGAATGTAGAGATTCTTCACCAACCAACACCAGCAGTAAAATGTCACAGAGCATGAAATATGGCCTTGGAAATCATTTTAAAAGTGTGAATGATAATTTTCTCCTATATCAGTTTGTACTGATGAAAAAGCTTCATTTTAGGCTCAGGTTGCTATCACAAGGAAGTGAAGAGGAAGTATATAGTGTTTTTTCGAGTCATAGATATTTTGGTAAACATGTTTTTCATACTTTTTATTCTTTCAAGATTTTGGAAGAATACATATCCTTTAGAAATATGTATAGTTCAGAGAGTAAGTGCTTTATTATCTACGCCAGAAAGATTACGCTTTGTCAAGAGAAAGACTTCAAATTCTCAAATAGAACCATCATGCCTATTTTCTATATACATATTAGGATTTTCCCTCTTTAGCGTGGTAGCACCAGTAACAGACAAAGAAAAGACCTCATTCGTTTACATCTATTCACGTCCAGCCATCAAAAGTATACTTGCCACATTAGTTAAAGATCAGCAAGAAAACTGTAACTCCCTAATATATCCTGACGAAATTTGAAATACATCAGCGGAACTTCCATAACGACAAAGGTTGGAGTTGAGGTGGTAACTCAACGCTGATTTAGAATGGAATATTAATACAAACATATAGTCCATTGTAACGTTTAGTCACGATGGATCTCGTCAGCCTGCTAATGAAGTTTGTTGTGAGGAAAGGTTATGGATTAAAGCTCCTCTCCAACACTGTGTTTCGTTTACCCTCTCAACCCCAACATTTGACATATGTTGGTGAAGGTCATCGCTGCACTTGGTGCTGCTGTGGCTGATGCTGCTGTCTGCTCCCAGTATTTCTGAACGTCTACAGACTTAAATATTAGTGGGGTATGAAGTGAAGAGTAAGTGTAATGCCTGTATGCGTATATATACGTATGTATGTACCTCTCTCTCTCTCTCTCTCTCTCTCTCTCTCTCTCTCTCTCTCTCTCTCTCTCTCTCTCTCTCTCTCTCTCTCTCTCTCTCTCTCTCTCTCTCTCTCTCTTTATATATATATATATATATATATATATATATATATATATATATATATATATATATATATATATATATATATGTCATGTGTAATGCACCGAAACCATAGGCCCCACGAAACTTTACATGGTTTACCCCAGACGCGTCACATGCCCGAGTTCAATCCACTGACAGCACGTTAACCCAGGTATCCCACATCGTTCCAATTCATTCTATGCCTTGAACGCCTTTCACCCTCCTGTATGTTCAGACCCGATTGCTCAGAATCTTTGTCACTCCATCCTTCCACCTCCAATTTGGTCTCACTTCTCCTCGTTCCCTTTACCTCTGATACATATATCCTCTTTGTCAATCTTTCCTCACTCATTCTCTTCATAAGACCAAACCATTTTAGTACATCCTCTTCTGCTCTGTCAATCACTCTCTTTTTGTTACCACACATCTCTCTTACCCTTTCATTATGTACTCGATCAAATCACCTCACACTACATACTGTCCTCAAACATCTCATTTCCAACACATCCATCCTCCTCCGCACAACCCTATCTATAGCCAACGCCTCGCAACCGTATAGCATTTTTGGAACCACTATTCCTTCAAACATACCCATTTTTCTCTCCGAGATAACATTCTCGCCTTCCACTCATTTTTCAACGCTCCCACAACCTTCGCCCCCTCCCCCACCCTGTGCCTCACTTCCACTTCCATGGTTCCATCCGCTGCTAAATCCACTCCCAGATATCTAAAACACTTCACTTCCTCCAGTTTTTCTCCATTTAAACTTACCTCCTAGTTGACTTGTCCCTCAACCCTACTGTACCTAGTAACCTTGCTCTTATTCACATTTACTCTCAGCTTTCTTTATTCACTCACTTTACCAAACTCATTCACTAACTTCTGCAGTTTCTCACCCGAATCGGCCATTAGCAGTGTATCATCAGCGAACAACAACTGAATCACTTCCCAAACCCTCTCATCCACAGCAGACTGCATACTTGCCCCCTCTCTCCAAGACTTAAAATCACCTCGCTGACAACCCCATCCTTAGACAAATGGTCCGTCTTCCACCTAAAATCCCCCTCACATCTTTATAAGACCCATCCAGACACGCCGAAGGTATGAAAATATGAGCATTAAGGATCTCCTTCTCCAACATCAAACGTCTGGGTCACTTTGTCGGGCTCGCCTCCTCCTCCTCCTTCGAGCTGCATGACTTTTTAAACGTTTGTTTGAAACGTTTATTTCCCCGACCTTCTTAAGGGTCTGGTAATAATGAGTGGATCGATCCCTTACGCGCGGATATTTAGTATTATTTTAGGCTGGTTATTCCACATGGTACGTTATCTGTAGGTGAGGTAGTAATCTTTACCTTATATCAGTTCTGCACAACGTTGTACCTCAATCATACGAGCTGTAATGTACATTTCGTTATATCCAGTTCAAGTCAGAGGTACATAGCTACAAACAGATCAGCTAGATTATGAAATATTATTAAATATCTCTTAACATATACCAGCGAATTCCTGGGTTCGAATCGACAGCGCCCAGAGGTAATATCTTTTCCACGCTATTGAATAGAAAAGATCAATGATTAAGATTAACTTTTTTTCTTTGTCCTCAACGTTTTTCATATATATATATATATATATATATATATATATATATATATATATATATATATATATATATATATATATATATATATATATATATATATATATATATATATATATATATATATATATATATATATATATATATATATATATATATACCAAAACGTATACAGATATACCTCATATGGGTTGTACTTTGGGATATTCCTATGCCATGGGTAGAGACGGCTATGTTATTCATTTATTTCTTTCGCATTCTCTCGTCTCATCAGGACCCAGTGCGTGTCGTGAACCACTCACTCAGCAGAGAGCATTCCCTGATCCTGGCTCAGCTTCCCCTGAGAAGCAATCTCCCCTGGCCAGACCACGAAATATCAATTCTTTGTGCTTTATCTTCCCTCACTCCTCAGGGTTCACATTGTTTCACAATGCTCATTGTTATGTATGCATATATATGTCTTTTTATCTGTCTATATAGCTGTCTATCTATCTAAATATACTTGTGGATAAGGGGTGGATAATGGGAGAAAAAATTCTACCCACGTATTTCCTACGTGTCGTAGTAGGCGACCAAGAGGGAAGGGTGTGGGAAGCTTATAATTCTCCCCTCGTATGTTATTACTTCCCAAAAGTAAGAACGGAGTTAGGAGCCAAGAGATAATTTCTTCCTCACCAGGACTAGGCTGTATGAACTTGTTGCTACCACTATAAGGTAGGTGACGTCTGGTTGTGGACCTATAGTCTGATAGTAGTTCCATTATGGATGTTGAAGTCAGAGTTGTTAAACGCTGTGTCGAAGTATCTTTTCAATCGTGACCTCGTCGATTTCAGTGCATCCGTTGTTAACCATTATCTGTCATAGTTCGTCGAACTTCTTGGTCAACAGTTTCCCAACTAGAGCAGTCCTTAAAGGCTCTTTTAAGTAAAGACCTTACAGCACTCACTTTATAGTTATCAAGGTATTCACTGGCCCCATTGAAAGTCAGTATCATAAGGCTTTTTCTAAACTGAAGTAAATAAGGTGACGTGTTCATTGATGAGAACAACAAGGAAGGCGAATCCGGTTTCATTATTATGTTCATATGTAGAACTGAGTACTGAGTTCTCCTCCATGCCTTTCTCTAGGTGTAGTGGGTATCTTAGGCGTCGACAAAAATGTGTCTTCGTAGCACCAGTAAATGATGAGATATAAGCGACTGTCTTGATGAGCCTAGTTTTCACTGTGGCATATATACAAAGAGAGTTTCACTGCCACTCCAGTACAGTTTGTCTGGGTCTTAGAAAAGAGCTTAAGAGCTTCAGTCACGGAGCATCTCTTGAAGGATGGATCTGAAGCGTTTTGGGGGGTTGAAGTTCAGTGTGATTATATGCATTGTCGAGCATGACGATGGTAGCTTCCTCTGGGACTTTGGTGGTAAAGCTCTTGACGCCGAAGGAAGCCTCCTACATGTTGCTGACACCACGAAGTGATGCAGATTTAGGGGCACTTGTACTTCAGCCTCGACCAAGACCTTTGGATAGATATCCATTGCAAGAAAGATGAATGAACATTTAAAGTTTTCTTATACTCATTATACTACACTAATAAGAGGGAAGAATCCATTGATGGAGCTGCAACAGCAGTGAAAAAGAATATTAACCAGCAGATGGACCTTAGGGTTGCAGTGGTTGGCGTTCCTGACCGTGACGCATTCACGGGCCGCCCAGGGTCGAGCGGAGTATGTTCGAATCCTGGTTACGACAGTCAGTCCACAGTCAACCCGATGCGGTAGCCTTAATTAGGGCATTCAGTTTCCCGAGCCGTCTCAGCTAACATAAAGGATACATCAACAGGTTTGAGGAAAACATCATTGTAGTAGCCGTTCACACTAACAACGAAATAATCATTGCCGGCTCATTGCCACGGAAGAGAACCCCAACCCAGACGTCCACCTCTACCTTTAACTGACATGATGAAAGCAACAACAGGACACATACCACCATAATATCTGGGAAATCCTAATGCACGTCACAATATGGAAATGATAATTTAGTCGCCAATATACTCGACCATTCAACGATCCAAGAGAATATTATGCATCTAATCCTCGACTTTACAAAATTTGTCAAAGCAGGAGAGACAGCCTCCTTGCCGCCAGGAACGATCATTAAAATCTGTCGGAAAAGCAAGTATCGGTAAGCACCAGGAACCACATCCCCATACTAACATATGTCTCATCATCTCTATTATTTCTAATCCCCTTTCACCACAGACTGGACCTCAGCCTCGAGGAGTAAGAAGGTTTTTAACACCAAACTAGAAGATCTTACTTACGAAAATCTTATGTATAGGAAAATATAGACTACACAGACACGAGAGGAGATGGCTGGTTTGCTAGAATCAAAACAGCAGTGCAAAATCACACACCAAAATTCGAAACCCTTCCACATCTTCAGCTTACGGAGGAAATTAAGACACTGAACACCAGACAGGGCAACCTGCAGCGATTTATTTCACAAAATGGAATGTCGGACGATTACAGGCATCTGGCTCGGACTGTAAGACCCCTAACTCGTCTCAAATCGAAACACTGAATACGAAAAAAAATACAGTTGGGGTTAATCTCACGAACGAGAAAAGCTCATAAAGATCATCATTCTTCTAGAAAAATATAAAGAACTACGCCTCTGAGAAGTGGAAAAAAAAGTATCTTGGATTTCAACAGATAGAAAAAGAAAAAAGTGTACGAAGCAGAGGAATAGAAACAGCAATTCCAAAGACTCTAAAGGTGAAAAAATATTAGAATCTTTATTCGGAGAACTCAAATTTCTACCCAGACACAGTCACTGGTTTTACGATTACTAGTAGAACACAGCCAAGGAACTCGAACCCTTTGTCGGAGCTGATTTTGACAAGTCCTCCTCACCAAACGACATCTATAACTACGGTAAACTTATAGACAATTACCATCACGATTATAACTATAACATCAGGACACAGGAGGATCAAACTAACGATATCAAGACACTTTTTCCATCGCATTCCGAAACTCTTACGTTTAATCCCACAACTTAAAGCAGAGAAGTCGTCCACATAAACTACAGACCGATATCTGTTCACGGAAACGCGCGGCAAATTATCGGAAAAAATATAGCAGACAGAGACTCGGTGATTATCTTGAAGAAGAGAAAAACACAGGACGACAGGCAACACGGATTTAGTGAGAACGGAGAAACAGAAATAGGAAATACAACGTGGAAAGAAGCGTAATAGTACACTTGAAATGTATGGAAAGAGTTGTACACAATATGGCGACATGAAACAGAATATGGAGTAGTTGAATTAGTGTTTCTGACCATAACGCATTCAAAGAATAGCAACATAGTGCATTAACAAAACTGGAAAGATTCCAGCAGTTGAAGACATTTATACCCACCTGTATAAAGGCATTAGGAAACCACGTCTGGATCAACCCACTACTTGCATTTCGCACAGGAAGCCGCTCTAACCAGCAGCAATTGCAGCACATCCAAAACGACGCAGTGAGAAGAGCAACGAAGCAGATATCCCTCATTTTCTCCTTCGAAAGCGCAGCTCCAAGAATAGTACAAGATAGAATCACCAAATATACGTGACTAGAGAAAAGATGATAAACCTAATCAGCAAGAGGACCCCATTTTTAGATGTGATGCATTCACGGGCCGGCCGGAGTCGAGCGCATAGGTTCGAGTGCTGGTTCCAGCAGTCGGTTCACAGTCAACCAAGCTGTTTATCCACGCCGAAGGGTTGGTCGATGAAATGGATACATTGCATAGGCTAGGGTGTATACATACATATATATATATATATATATATATATATATATATATATATATATATATATATATATATATATATATATATATATATATATACATAAACTCGCCATTTCCTGCGTTAGCGTGGTAGCGTTAAGAACAGGACAACCTAAGAGGGATGGCTTTGATTAGGGCCTCAGTCGCCCGTACTGTCTCAGCTGTCATAAAAAAAAAAAAGAAAGAATAATTCGAAATCACAATTGGTGTGATAAACGCCTGAGATCAATAGCAGAAGAACCCCAGCTCATCACCAGAGCAGCAAGAGCCAAAACAACAGAAAAATTTCACCAACACGAGACATGCAAGGCGCAGACTGCGCGTGGAGGGAAGTCACAGACAACCAATGGGAGACAAAATGATACAATCTGTAAAACACACACCTACAAACACACACACACACACACACACACACACACACACACACACACACACACACACACACACACAAATACACACACACACCTGGCTTTGGGTAGAGTGTGTATATCAGTGTGTGCGAGTGTATATACCAGTGTGTTCGAGTGTATCTAGGCATTAGGTTTTCTTTCACACAGGTTAATGACCAGAGTTAACAGTTCTTCAAAGAGCTAGAGAGACAGGACACCCATAGATCATAACACGAAATTAAAAGAGAAAATTTGAAAAGATAACTTTAAAAAAAAAGTACTTTATGATATAGGATTGGTGGACTGTAGCCAGTAGTGTATAAGGTTGTATGATAGTAGTGCTCAATAGATGGGGAGCATCATGTATAATACTCTCTCCTCATACGATAAAGATGGGTAACTGCACACACACACACACACACACACACACACACACACACACAAAAAAAAAAAAAAAAAAAAAACTTTCATTTCTTCTTTTGTTTTGTTATTGGCCAGACCTGATTATTCTTTTAACTTTTCTCTACATGCAAGCACGACATTCACGCAATACTGGATGTGAGTTGGTAGTATAAAACACGTGTCAGAGGCATTAGAGTAATTGCCACTAGCAGAACGAACCACTGAAAAACAGCTTTGTCCAAGCGAGGGTTCTGTCGGCAGTAAATGGCTAGGAGAAAACTATGTAATGTCATATATCTACGAAAACGTAAATGACTGCACCGATATTTTCTGGATTTCACAAGTTTATGTTAGTGTAAGTTTAAATTTCAGGAGTTAAAAATGGGTTTCATGCATTTTCTCTACAAGTGATTGACGCATACGTTATGCTTCTGTCAGTATATCCACCATGTGAGGGGAGAAGAATTTAGAACACTGATCGGGATGTTTCCGTCCGACAGGTCACTTGATGTGACGCGACCTGGAATATGACCTGGCAGGTAGAAAGACTGGTCGACTGGTTATACTACAAGCAGAGATGATTATGATCATCGCGAATGGAAGTCTTTAGAACATAGAGAAAAGGATCAGATATCATAATGCTGGAATATCTCAAGATTTTCTGTCAGATACATGAACTCTTAAACACGAGAATCTTCAAGTTTGGAGGTTCTGGTTGCCCCAAGGTCAAGACGTTTAGATCCGACGTAGGCTTCAGTACTGGGACTTTAATGGACAGATACCATAAGGTCATGGGATCTCAAAGTCCTGAAGATCTCGAGTCCTAGAAACCTAAAGGCCCTCAGAACTTTAGTGTCAAAAACCTAAGGCTTGAAGACCTCAAGGCCTAGGTATCGAGAGCCATGAAGACCTCAAGATCCAGGTATCGAAAGCCATGAAGACCTCAAGGCCTAGGTATCGAGAGCTATAAAGACCTCTTGACCAAGGTATCGAAAGCCATGAAGACCCCAAGACCCAGGTATCGAAAGCCATGAAGACCTCAAGGCCCAGATATCGAAAGCTATAAAGACCTCATGACCAAGGTATCGAAAGCCATGATGACCTGAAGGCACAGGTATCGAAAGCTATGAAGACCCCAAGACATTGGAAAGTAAAGGCTTAAAGATTTTTCAAGATTCATAGACTTGAATATCTTGGAATCACAGAAACCTGGAGATCTCAAAGCTCAGAAATCTAAATAGCTGGAAGTCTCAAATCTTGTTGACCTATAAGCCTGGAAATTCTTATCATTACTGCTGCAACTACCTGCTCACTACGAATGCAAGTATAAGTTAAATACTCTTGCAATGACGGCTTAAGTATTCTTGCAGATGCTTCACCATGACTGACATTGTAATCATCATCTGCACTGTAGCTTTATATCCACAACTGCAACGATTTCTTTATAACTAGATATGTACTGGAAATGGATCTGTAAGCTCCTTAGGGGTGTTTCTCCGATGGTTGCAAAATAGTTTGTCTGCTTGAAAAGTTAACAATCAGAGGCCCGTAATCATTGTGGAAGGTCACTATTGCCTCCATCCAATTAAGCTACAAGGAAAGTTGACTGTGGTAGGCTTACGACGTGCTGGGTGCAGAACTCGTCTATGGATTATATTCTAGACCATGCTCAAGCTGGGAGTTCGTTCACTAGAAGGGTCTGTATGTGAACCGCTAGCTGAAAGAGACCTCCTTTATATTAGTTACCAATGGGTCTTTGTAATGCACAGGAAAAGGTGAGTTCACCTATCTTGCCCTGATTCAGTTACTAGTTATCATACGTGCGGTGTTCACAAGGGTCTTTGCTAGGACCCATTGTCCTATATACTAGTTCAATAGAAGTCTTTACTGCCATACAAATTTTTTCACATGCTTTATATGAAGCTAAAATCCATCAAGTGTAAGATTCTTTAAAACTCTTAAAACCTGATTAAATCGAAGTTTTCTGTATTTACGTGGAAGCTCAGCTGCCTACCCAGTTTCAACAGGTTTCAGAGCTTCAGAATATTAGATTTTTCTATCCATCATTCCAATGTTATTTAGTTTTAAGAAGTAAGCACGAAATAGATTAGTAATGATATCATAAAATTGGCAATGTTAACGCTGGTATCGCAGTAGACAATATATCACACACAATACACACATTCCCCTTCGAGTGTCCATACACTCAGATACACACCTGTGTCAATCGTGGCACACCAGAGAGCGGGCTGTCATTGACAAGAACTCGTGCTAGGCTGGTCACCTTGGGAATCATACATGCACACACACACACACACACACACAGACACACACACACACACACACACACACACACACACACACACACACACACACACACACATATAAAAAGCAAATATATAATGGTCCAGGGCTGTTCATGTCACCTATGTGAGTCTGGAACTCTTTAAGGTGTCTGATATTATTGATGAAAACACTGGTATAGTTACCTGTAATCGAACTAGATATGGCTGGCTCACTCAACTCGTATGAGAGTTTTCTTGGTGCAAGAGAGAGAGAGAGAGAGAGAGAGAGAGAGAGAGAGAGAGAGAGAGAGAGAGAGAGAGAGAGAGAGAGAGAGAGAGAGAGAGAGAGAGAGAGAGAGAGAGAGAGAGAGAGAGAGAGAGAGAGGAGTGTTAGCCCATTATGGGAGGATTTTCCACTGAAAACACTTTGAGTTTTTGATATACAATCTACACAGAGTCTTATCTACATAACTACCAGTTTCTTAAGACCGAACGATAAGGGTCAACCTTCATTCCTCAAGCATCGCAAGAAGCAGGTTGAGGTGACTACAATGAGGTGTATATCTGGAAGACCCATCCTCCTGGAAAGAGAAATATAATCACCTCAGATAAGAGCTACAATGCCAATACGAATCTTCCAACCTGGGTAAATGTGGATGGGACGCCTTATTCCTTCTTCATGAAGGATCCTGAGATTGAAAGAAGAAATGCCTAAAGCAAAGGAACGCTAGGGTAACCATTCCCACCTCCCAACGATCTCCAAATAAGAGATGAGAAGTGATAACCCCATCACAGGTTTAGATAGTAAGCATCACTGTCTCCCAGCAGGTGAGACGATAGGGAAAGGTTGTCAAAAGAAAACCTTTATTTCCGGTGGAGTGGGGAAAAAAAAAGGGGGGGCAATCCCCTCTTTCCTGTGACGCTGAAGAAAAACATACTCGTTCAGGACGAAAAGAAATGGTTCCAGTTTAGAAGACGTGGTTGGAAGAAATGTAAGGCGGGGTTAGGAGAGAAAACATGGATTGCTTGCTATTCAGGAAGCAAATACTGATTACTCGAGAATTATTTTGTACAGAGGAAAAGAAAGGAGTTCTATCCTCTTGTTTACGTTCAGGCGGTGGAGAGAAGTCCCAAACATGGTAAGCTTGTGTGACGATGTTTACATTATTGTAGATCTTATTTCAAGAGGATTTTCCTCAATTTTAACGTATTTTGGTTTTTATCATTTCCAGTTTACTGATTTGATGACACACTGCACTGACCTTATACAATAAATTACATATGTTCTTAGAGAAAAATGTAGGATATAAGATGGAAGAAAATGAGATTTTATACATTCGTCGCACATAATTGTTCATCTTATCTCTTCCATCAATACGAAAAATGATACATAAGTAACTGACGGAAGGAATAGAGAACATGTTAAAACACATGACCAAAATATTTCGAGAATGTTAACACTAATGATTTATCACACATTACAAGCTATTAGGAAACGCAAAGAGATTAAAGGAACAGATTAAAAAAGAATGAGAGTAAAGACGTTAGGTGTAAATGGCGACTTCCAGATGAGAAATTCTCGAGATAAGATGATGAATGATGTGATTCAACGGAAAACGGGTGATGGGAGCAAGAACTGAACGGCCGTTGTGAAGAACATGCCTGAACAACTTTACTTTCCTTAATCTTCTAATGATTGTTGCATCTCCTGTCATTGCCCATTTCCCGTTTATCGGCCCTTACGTCTGCTGCCGACGTTCATATCCCTCTCAAGCTTAAGCTCATGTCTCAGAACTGTAGATTTTTTTTTTTTCATACTATTTGCCATTTCCCGCGTTAGCGAGGTAGCGTTGCGAACAGAGAACTGGGCCTTAGAGGGAATATCCTCACCTGACCCCCTTCTCTGTTCCTTCTTTTGGAAAATAAAAAAAAAACAAGAGGGGGGATTTCCAGCCACCCGCTCCCTCCCCTTTTAGTCCTCTTCTACGACACGCAAGGAATACGTGGGAAGTATTCTTTCTCCCCTATCCCCAGGGATGTTTAAGAATATGCTCGTCTGATATCTCGTTACAAGCCCTCGGCACGCATTACTTGTGCCTCCTTTCTCGCATTGACAGTTTTTTGGTTTTTCTCCTTGAATTATCTGTGTACGCTTATTTACTTTTACCACACTAATGTGTGGGTTTCTTATATCTTCCACTGGGGTCAAATAACCTTGAAGGAGACCCAATATAGTCTGTTCCAGTTCGAATTCCTTTGCATTTGATGAATCTTACGCCTTTTTATTCTTCATTTTGCTGAATCTTGCATTCACTCCCTTTTTCTGTCGTTCTCCTGGATCTTGCATCTCTAAATGCCTCGTCAGTTCGTTAACGGACTCTCTTCCATCACCCACCAGCTGGTCTGATTTACTAGGTCAATCATTCTCCTTCCATTTTACCGCTAATGCGAAACCTGCCAGACATTCTACTCGAAGATACGTCAGAGGCATTCACCAACTTTGGGGGCCGAATTAAGCTCTTAATAGCCATCTCGTGTTCCGCGACCGGTTCTATTCACTACCTTTACTTTTTATGTCATCTCTTGGTGAGGAATAGCACAAAGAGAAAGAAGGGAGCTCTGTGAACCTCACTCACAGCAAAGTCTTCACCAAACTCTTTAAGGATATATGGCGATAACAGGTTATATTTGTATACTGTGTTTTGACTCTCTTCATCTGCTCGTCCATCCCAAAGATTTTTCAAGTTCTCTTATCGATGATTTGATATAAAGATAAGATATTTTCTTTTATGCCAAGTGATCTCGACACCCGCTTTGTTATTGATGCGATCCGTGTTTTGTAGTTAGAGGGAAAAATGTTATCGAATCCTTGCGTTCATGTGTGTTGTATGACACACACACACACACACACAGGTAATGCCGGACTTCCCTTACAGTAGCAGAGAAAGGATTATCTCCTTGAAACGAGAAGTCTTTGAAATTCTTAACAACAATGTATTCCCTCTTATTCTTCGCGTCCTCTTCTACGGCTCCAAAATCCTTCTTCCTCATCCTCTCTCTCTCTCTCTCTCTCTCTCTCTCTCTCTCTCTCTCTCTCTCTCTCTCTCTCTCTCTCTCTCTCTCTCTCTCTCTCTCTCTCTCTCTCTCTCTCTCTCTCTCTCTCTCTCTCTCTGTTCCCGGTAATCAAGGAGTACGTGATGATCCTATTACATGGGACTAGTGGGGTGGCGCTGGCCACGATAGCGGCCACTTTGGGGGCCTGCCTTAACTCAATATTCCTAAACCCCTTGAGGACGCAAGGTGCACCTGTTGCTGCCACCGTCTATGAGCTGTATTAGCCGTAGCTATTCCTCTCTCTCTCTCTCTCTCTCTCTCTCTCTCTCTCTCTCTCTCTCTCTCTCTCTCTCTCTCTCTCTCTCTCTCTCTCTCTCTCTCTCTCTCTCTCTCTCTCTCTCTCTCTCTCTCTCTGTTAACATTCCTTACTTTTATCCGGTGTCTACATGACGCCCTACTACCTATTCTCCGTGTCTAGGACTTTAATACCATGGCATGCATTGTTACTTTTAATCGGTTATTCAGTTACATTTTCCTGTTCTCTGGTGATTCTGATTAGTTTCGTTACTCCACTATTAGCTGTATTATCATCCAGTTACGCTCTTCCAGTCACTGATAATTCCAATTAGCTTTGTTACTCTATTTTCAGCTTTATTGGTATTATTTTCTTCAGGGTCAGTTTAGTAGCTTTATTAGGCTCTTTAGAATATACGGTGTGGGAGGAAAGCCGCTAGAAGCTAAGCATTTATCAAAGGCGTACGGCGTGTGTGCGAGTATGAAAAGAAGAGACTGAATGGTTCCAAACGAAGGTTCATCTGCGACAGGGGTGTGTGATGGCACTCCAGTTGATCAGTTTGTTTATGGTTAGGAAGGTGAGGGACGTAAATACGAGAATCGTAGAGAAAAGGGTGAGTATGCAGCCACTGGGAGATGATAGAGCCTGGACGAGATTCGAGAGAGAAACAGCAGAAGTTGGTGACTGAATTTGGAAGTATGCGAAAGGAGGAAGTTTAGAGTGAGTTTAATAATAAACAAGATTAATAGGTTCTGCAGGGTTAAGGAATAATCTAGTTGGGGTGTGAGTTTGAATGGAGAAAATCTGGAGAAGTTATGTGTTTTAGATGCCTGAGAGTTGACTTGGCAGTAGATGGAACATTAGAAGTGGAAGCGAGTCATAGGGTGGGTGAGGGGGCGAAGATTTTGGAAGCGATGAAGAATATATGTGGAGGGAGAATGTGTTATCTGAGAAGGCAAAAGTGAGTATGTCGGAAATATATTAGTCCCAGCAATATTATATGAACGCAGGGTATGGGCTATAGATAAGGCTGTGAGGAGAAGGATGGATATGATGGAAAGGAAATGTTTAAGGACAGTTTGTGCTGTGAGATGGTTTGATCGAGAGAATAATGAAACGGTAAGAGATGATTGGGGTAATAAAAAGAGTAATGAAAAGGGAGAGCTGAGGAGGGTGTGCTGAAGTAGCTTGAACATTTGGAGAGGGAATGAGTGAGGAAAGGTTGACAGAGGATGTGTCAAAAGTGGATGGAACAAGGAGAACGGGGAGACAAAATTCGAGATGGAGCAATGGAGTGAGAAATATTTTGAGTGATCGGGGCCTGAACATGCAAGAGGGAGAAAGGCTTGTACGGGATAGTGAATTGGAACAATGTATGATACCGGTGTCGAAGTGCTGTTAATGGACCGAACCAGGGCATATGAAGCGTCCGGCGTCAACAATGGAAAGGTCTGTGGGGCCTAGTTGTGGACTAGGGAGCTGTGGTTTCAGTGCATTACACATGACAGCCAGAGAATGGATGCGAGCGGATCCGGCCTTTCTTCGTCTGATGGTGGCTCTACCACGCTAACTTGGAAAACGGTGGCCAAATATGAAAAAAGAAAATCAGATTCTTAGTCACATAATTATCTTCCCTTATATGATAAATCATTACTTTGTTATGGCTGTAAGATTTTCAAATACCATGTTAGTTTCATCAGCTTAACTTTATTAGCTTTGTTGTCGTAGTGAATAATCATCAACTTTATCCATTGGTTTCCTTGCTACCTTTAATCAAACAGCTGCCATCGGGTTTTTCCACATCTTGTAAACTTGATAAGCCTTATCATCACTGAACTGTCTTACTCATCTGTTCATCAAGCTCTTTACTTTCCAAGGCCTAATTGATCATTGGTTAGTCAAATCAGTCCATTGGTTACTTTATTACTTTGATTACCATGTCGGTTATTCGATAGCTTTTTCAACTTTATAAACTTTATTTCAGCTTGTGAAACCTGTTCTTAGCCTGTTTGCTAGACTTTCATGATGTGTAGATAAATTCCTGATCGACCTTTTTTGTTTTAGTGACACGTCACGAACAAAACATTCTTCAGCCAAGGCCATATTGGATTACAGACTAAAGAATAAAAGAAAGCAGAAATTACTCAGGGCTCCACAGGTGTCTGAATACCTGATTCTTAAAGGAGGCATTGTTATATGAAGAGGGATAAACAAGCGAATAAAGATGAGTCAACTTGGTTGTACAAGGGAAGAAGGAGGAGGCATCATAACGACCAATCCTCAAGTGGCAGAACTCCACACAAAAGCTGAGGGAAGCAGCACCCAGACGCATGCCACGTCTCAAAATAGCCTCTATAATCACATGTTTATCATCTTCCTCTATTGTGTCGTTTTTCTCAACTATGTCTTTTCGGATCTTTTCACTGTGTATGTGTTTGCCTCCTCTCTCAAACTCATAAGATTCCTCCCTTTACCTTCCTTTATGTCTTTTGCTTTTTCTCTTACCTTGTCTATTCATCTTTCTCGTGTCATCATCTCCATTCACCTACTTTAGTGTCCATCCATTATCCTCTGCTTTTTCATTCACCTTTTCTTCTCCCCTCTACCTCACAATCTATCTCTTGTCCTCCTTCTCCCATCCTTACATGCCTCTAAGCCTCCTCACCCATCTCTGCCTATCTCCTCCTCCCTTTCTTTAACCCTCTGTGCGTTTAAAGGCCTTCCCTTCCCTACCCAGAATCTCTTTCCATCACGTGGTCAGAGGGGCAAGTAAACAGATTGATCAATTAGCGCGCGAGCCAACACTTAATGGAACAGCAAATTACACACTACCCGACCTCTATGTCTTCCTTGATGCACCAGTAGAGTGAAGGGAGGGAGGGGTCATCTGTGGAGGGTCTGGTGAGGTCTGGTGGGGTCTGGTGGGGTCTGGTGTTGTGTTTAATGTGGTAACTGGTATGGAGTCCGATAGGGTTCGGTGAGGTTTAGTGTGGAGTCTAGTTACGGGACAGTTTGCATGTTCTGGCTTTAGGTCTAGCAGAGTTAATTCGTGGCATCTTCAGTATGGTCTGGGTTCTAGCTTGGTTCAAGGATGGGCAATGGTGTGTGTTCTAGTTTGGGGTTATGTGCGGGCAATGGTATGGGATGAAACAGTTTGTTGGTGTCTCAAATATAATCTGGTGTGTGCTCCTTTGTGGTCAAGTATTAAGGGTCTGATATCATGTAAAAGTCTGCTGATATCTGATATATCTTCTGGTGTCTGCTGTAGTTTCTAGTCTTGTTTGGGTGTGATGTTAGGTTTAGTAGAGTATGTTCGTACCTGATATTTGATATGGTGTGTACTTTAGTTTGCAATCAAGATTGGGATATTGGGTCCGGAAGTGTAAGTTGGTGTCGGATATCTGATTTGCTGTGGGATCTGGTTTGGGATGAGATATGGATGAGGTTCAGCAGGTTCATTTGATGTCTCATATTTTGTCTGGTGTTTAGTCTAAACTGGGGTCTGGCTTGGACATGCTGAGATGCTGTGCAAGACGTTCATGGCTTCGATACAGTGTGGTGTTCTACACTGGAGGTATGTAAGAGTCGTATGAATCACACGAGATATTCTTTAGTTCACTGTTGTTCGGCCGGTTGAGTTATATTGGTCCACTGGTTCGGTTACCGATCCATTTGTTTCGATTCCGTGTTCCCCACTTCAGTCTCTGTCTCTCTGACTCATATTTAGTCAAACTCGTTCAGGTTTTAATTAAAGGTTTCATATCGTTCTCACTGGTTTAGATTTACTCGTACTGCTTCAGAAATTGTCTCTATTCTATCAAATCTGATTTGGACTTTGATTCGCTCATATTTTCCTACCTGCATGATCCGAGCTTTACTCGAACCGCTCATGGGGTCGAGTAGAGACTACACATGACTATACCAACGGCCTAACTAAGCAGTCTATTCCGTTTTCTTGGCATAGCTCATTAACTATACCATCGGCCTAACTAAGCAGTCTATTCCGTTTTCTTGGCATAGCTCATTAACTTATTAAAGTGTGATTCATTTCTAAATGAAGCACTATCTGGCTTTGGTAATCTACTTCTTTGCTTTACCAGAGCTATGACGTCGATCTAATTGTACTTTTAGCTTGTTCTCGAAATCCTTTACTCGTTGGACGAAAAACCGCCACTAAGGTATTAATTCATTTATTGGAACGGTCCTCATATAATTCTGATCGACCAACAGACACTGTACCTACAGTAGCCATCGCTTCCATCCTTGTCGGACCACTAGCAAGAGGAAGAGATGGCGTGAAAACTTGGGGAAAATCTCTCTCTCTCTCTCTCTCTCTCTCTCTCTCTCTCTCTCTCTCTCTCTCTCTCTCTCTCTCTCTCTCTCTCTCTCTCTCCCTCCGCAACAAAAGTCTTTAATACCCAAGAAAATTTTATGCAGAAGTTTATTTACTTTCCATTGCACGCTCTTCTTAGCCCTCCCCCCCCCTCTCTCTCTCTCTCTCTCTCTCTCTCTCTCTCTCTCTCTCTCTCTCTCTCTCTCTCTCTCTCTCTCTCTCTCTCTCTCTCTTTCTCTCCTTGTCACGAAAACTCGAAATTAGGTGGAAAAAAACCTACGAAATGGTCACGCCACTCAATGAAAACACTGTGAAAATGCTGTAGTGAAAACCGAGTAAAGAGATCCTTCATAATTATCCTGAATAGTGGTCATTAGGCACCGAATTATAAGAGTTTTGGTGTGCATAATGAAAGTTGTGTTTCGTGACGCCTTGTCGGTAAAAACAGGGGACATTTCAACACAGTCATGACACATATATCAGAAGAAAGTGCCTATTGTAAGTCAGGCAGGGTATTATACACTGATCTTGGTCAGTAAAATGAGATGTGTGTGTGTGAGAGAGAGAGAGAGAGAGAGAGAGAGAGAGAGAGAGAGAGAGAGAGAGAGAGAGAGAGAGAGAGAGAGAGAGAGAGAGAGAGAGAGAGAGAGAGAGAGAGAGAGAGAATCCAATATGGGTCAAAGGCACAAAAGGCCAGGACATCATATCCAAAGAGTCAAACCATCGACCTCAAAGGTCGTACTTTCGTGGTCAAGAGTCGTACCGTTGTCTTTAAGGGTCTTGCTGTCGTGCTGTTGTGTTCGAGGGAAATGGTTGCACCGCTGTGCTCAAGGGCTGTTGTAACTTTGTGATAAACCACCGTACCGTCGCGTCAAAGAGATTAAGTTTTTACCAATTAGTGAAATGAAGCGAATCGTTGGGGACGGCAGGAAAGGTGCAAGATAACCCATGTACACTCCTGGTCCACATCCTGGATCCTCGGCTGGTCCTGGATTCGCGGCATTTCCAGGAACAGGGAACATGTTCTCCACGTTTTCCAGGATATTAAGGTATTGTTGAGGCAAGCACATGAACAAAGAATGATGGCCTACGCCCCGAAGGCTTGTCCACAGTTGTATAAATTGACTACTGCTGAAATATATACAATCCTTCGGTCGTCTAACACATAACTCATGTGCTCATCATACTTATCATGCTGTACATTGAAGCCAACACGCAACACTTCCTGAACTACAGTGGTCTAAATTATGAGTGGTGTTCAGAATGACGAAATGGGTTAAAAGTTGCAAGGAATTCGGAAATATAGCAAGAGATTCTCTTTTTTTACACAGCTTAGTATTTTGTTTGAATATGTCCTTGCATAGATTCTTTTATCAGCCATGATTATTTTCTTCAAAATATTGTCTGACAGTATCTCTTGTTTTACCCTTCCTCCCAATTTCTGTTCTGACAGTGCTATTGCTCTCTCTCTCTCTCTCTCTCTCTCTCTCTCTCTCTCTCTCTCTCTCTCTCTCTCTCTCTCTCTCTCTCTCTCTCTCTCTCTCTCTCTCTCTCTCTCTCTCTCTCTCTCTCTCTCTCTCTCTCTCTCTCTCTCTCTCTCTCTCTCTCTCTCTCTCATAGACAAAGCAAATCTTTTCGGTTCCCTTTTCTTTTTCAATTCCACCCTTAATGGTTTTACCTTCGAGTCATACCCGGACACGTCATTCACTGTTGTCACTCATCCTTCCTTACAACTTCGACTCGTAATGTCCACATGGTCTCTTGCGACAGAAAGAAGACGTATGGACCAAAAGGAAAACATTTGAACTTACTCCCATTCTTGGATTACCTATCTCACTTCGCTTAGAATCATATGCATTGGCTAAGTCTATCCGACAGAAGGATAACTATTTCATTTCTTTGAACCATCGACGTACCTTTGTGAATTCCACCGTTTTCGGCCGCTGAATCTGTCTCCATCTTCTCTTCCTCTAGTAATAGGAAGCTTGATATTTTTTTTCTTATCATCAGGATAGTTTTCATGAGGCAAAATGCACGGATGATATCCTTTTTGATATCCTTGTGTATGTTCATTCTCTAAGAGAAACCAGTGGCATCTTATAGTCCTCTATATAGCAAGAGCTTTTGATAGGGCGTGGCTTTGGGCACTGTTATCCATTCTCCCACCATTTGGTTAACTCCTTTCTCATTATGTTTTCTGATACATGGCTTTATGTTTTCCCAGTCCATGTCTGTGACTGTTAATGGATCAACTTTCTCCTCTTTCCCTGAAAATAGTGACATCCCTCGAGGTTCTGTTCTGTCTCCAGTCAAATCAAACTTCCTAGTTTCTTATCAGCTATTTCTTTTTTCAAATATTGACGATTAGATATTGCATTTCTACACTTCTTGCACATACGCTCCGACTTTCCTTGCTCAAATTATGTCTCATTTAGACAAAACTAACTTTAGAACTTAGCTTTAGAAGGATTTCCCTGTGGGGCAGGCATAACTTGGGTGTGTTCAGCCCGTTTTGAACTCTTTCTGTTTTCTGTTTCTCATCGCGAATTTACCATCCCCTTGCATGACTCAAGACCGTGAACATATCTTGGCATCATCTTAACATCTATTTTCACACTCGTATGATTACGTATAGTTACATCTGGCTCTAAGAAACTGTAATCTGCTCTGCTCATATGTTGTGGATTCTTCACTTCTGCTCAGTTTTTTCGATTAGGCAAAAGACTGAGTCGTTTATATGCATGATACTGATCACACACGTTTTAAGGTTCTAGTTTCACGTTCTTAGTTGACCAGTTTGAATTCAAAGCCAACAGACTTACCAGTCCTTCAACTATGACCTTGAAACTTGACCCACTTGCCCTTTGCCTCCATTTTAGTTTTCGATTCTTCTTCTGCATATCTATTTCTGTTTATTCCCCTCAGGTAATGGTTCCTTTTGTGCCTCCACCATTAACAACGTTTATTCCCCCCAAGAAATGGTTCCTCTTGTGCCTCCACCATTAACAAGACTACACAATACCTGACAAATGCTTGCGCCTTTGACAAGTACTCGAGGGTGAGTGGTTGTGATGTCTGTTTTTCCCCCTGATTTTTCTAAGGTTTGGAACTCTTTTATCTGTTTTTCTCAGTGCTTACCATCTGCCCTTTTTGAAAAAAAAAAGAATCAAATTCTATAAAGCCTGCAAAAACGCCCTGATTGCTAAAATCCTTTCTTCGTTTATTACTTTTATCTTTAGGCATTTTCCGTGTTTCATTGAAGGCCTGATGTAAACATAAATTATCGTCTGTTACTAGAGCATCCGGTATGCGAGTCGGCAAAATTATCTGTTTATGAATGAAGGTCGCACGAGATATACGAGATCACAAACTACATCGAAACATACTATTTGCACATAAGCGACGATCATTTAGACAATGGCAGGTCACGACATAGAATCATTCAGAGGATATCTAAAGACAAAGTGACGTCAAGGTATTCGAGCAATGTCTTATACACAAGTTTGTCATGACGTTTTATACTTACTGGCATTCAAGAGATGTGTGGTCGTGACGTGCGTGCCCACAAGTCATCAAGATCACTCTTGCTTGGCATAATCAGAGTAGACAAAGACACGAAAGCAGAGACAGATGACCTGGCAAAGTCGTATTTCTCAACGAACTCGGGAGTCTGAAGCGAGTTCGGCAAAGATAATGGTAAATGTGTGTGTGTGTGTGTGTGTGTGTGTGTGTGTGTGTGTGTGTGTGTGTGTGTGTGTGTGTGTGTGTTTGAAAGGTTTTCTGTATACAAGCCCATATATGTTTTGACGTCTCTATCCCCATGAGTATGCGAGATCTGTAATTACTCGTTTACGATCCCTTACTTATGCTTAAGTAGAGTTAGTTTTACACTACTGTGGTCACATCCATCAGCTTCTCACTCATACTGTAACTCTCATTCAGTCAGTTACTACTACATTTGCTAGTGTCCAGCTATTCGTCCCTCCGCCACCGTAGCCAAAAGGCACAGCGTTAAAGCAACGTAAGATGTCCTCTGGTAAGTTTGAGGAGATAAGCCATCACTTCCAAACACCAAAGACACTTAGAAGACAGAGGAGACTCAGGTAATAATAAAAAGAGCTGTGTCTTAAGACGTAGGGTAAACTAGAAGACAGAGGAGACTAAGGTAATAATAAAAAGAGCGGTGTCTTAAGACGTAGGGTAAACTAATTCCTTGAAGTTCTATTCCTTTTTTAACGCTGCCTGGCCGGACATTGCCTCCAGTGGCAACCCTAAGCAGGAGATGACGGATCAAGTCCGCGCCTCCTTCAGTTCCTCCGTCTCTCTCTCTCTCTCTCTCTCTCTCTCTCTCTCTCTCTCTCTCTCTCTCTCTCTCTCTCTCTCTCTCTCTCTCTCTCTCTCTCCCTCTCTCTCTCTCTCTCACCAGGTCCTCGCCTCCTTGAGCCTTTCCTTCTCTTGCTGGTTCTTTCTCCTCTCTCTTTCTCTCTCTCACGCAAACTCTCATCAGTTCTTCCTCGATGGATCACCCTCTTCTTCTGCAACACCGTCCCCCTTCTGCATCACCCTTCCTCTTCTGTATCACCCTTTCCCTTTTGTATTACCCTTCTGTATCTCCCTTCCCCGTCTGTATCTCCTCTTGCTATTCTTATCCGTCATCCTTCTAATCTTCCTTCCTGCATGTCCCTTCTTACCATTATAGCGTTTTGAATATATCCTTCTCATCCTCCTTCCACCTTCTCACCCTACTCCTCCTCTTCCTCCTCCTTTACTGTCACTTCTTCGTCCTCTTTTCCTTCATCTTCCTCTTCTTCGTATTATTTTTCAACTCCATCTTCATCAACTTCTCCTTCTTCATCAATTTCTTCCTCTTCAACTTCTTCCTTTCTTCTTCTTCTTCCTTTTCTTCTTCTTCTTCTTCTTCTTCTTCTTCTTCTTCTTCTTCTTCTTCTTCTTCTTCTTCTTCTTCTTCTTCTTCTTCTTCTTCTTCTTCTTTTTCACTCGTCCTCCGCTCGTCTTCAGAGGCAAATCCACCCTTACATTCGTGCCACAACCTCCACCCACCGCTTGGCAGGTTCCCTCCAAGTCTACTGTTAATAGGATAAAGGCGAAAGTTGCTCATCCAGAAGCTGCTCCCCGTCTCGTGGAGAGGGAGATGGATGGAGAGGACGAGGAAACGGAGGCAGGAAGGGATAAGACGGGAAGATGTCCAATCTTCGAACTTAAATGGTGTTAGCGTTATTGGTGGACTTACAGTATGGACTAGTGGAGAAGTTGGTGGATATAGTGATGGAGGAGGAGAGCGAAGAGGAGCTTTGTGCATGTAAGTGCATGAAAAGGACATATATCGGGAGACCTGATGGTCTAATGGGGAGGTTAGCTGCCATCTTAGTCTTATTTATAGTAAGGACAGTGAAGTAAAACATAGGGCACTTCCCTCCCATCACTCCCTCCGGCTCAACGTCTGACCGATGGGTGGTGTTAGCTAAGATCCACCATGTACTTCGTAGTATACTGCCATAGAAATTCTAGAGTAATAAAGATTGACGGAGAGGAACAGGTGGTTACAAAGTGATGATACTGAGGCTGAGGAGAACAGAGTTTGTTTGAGGATGAGAGGAAAAAAAGTGATGCTAAAAGTCCTGGGATTTAGGGAAGCAAGACATGACCAGTGAGGGGACGGGTTAGGGAGAAGCAGACACTGCTGGAAAAAAAAGGAGTTGAAAGGAAAACGGTGGAGGAGGAGGAAGTGCAGGAGGAAGAAGAAAAGGCGAAGGAGGATTTGGTGATAGCGGTGACGCCACAGATAGGAGGTCCAGGAAACGTTTTCCAAACGACTGAAGACAATCCTTAAGTAGAGAAAGCCATTAAAGAACAAGACTCGACTAAGTAAGAGTAAGTGGCAGAAATCTGCAAGAAAATACTTAGTAGAATTCTGTAAAGAAAGAGAAGGAGTAGAGAGAGAGAGAGAGAGAGAGAGAGAGAGAGAGAGAGAGAGAGAGAGAGAGAGAGAGAGAGAGAGAGAGAGAGAGAGAGAGAGAGAGAGAGAGAGAGAGAAGTAGAAGAAAAAAAAGGAAGACCGAGAAAGGACAGGCATACAGAGAGACGAAGGAACTTTGGACTGAGAACCAGTCGATCTTGACATGATGTAGTCGAACTGAAATGGCAAAGTTTTATGACGAGAAACGTGTGAGACGTAACAAGTAAGGCAGGGCGCTGGGCAGGGAAGAGAGATGACAGACTGTGGAGAGGATGAAGCAGAAGACTTGAGAAATGGAGCGGAAGAAAGAGGAGGAGGAGGAGGAGGAGGAGGAGGAGGAGGAGGAGGAGAGGAATGGATGAGTAGTTACGGCAAGGTAGAACATGATGGTGATGGGCGGTAGGGAGGCGAGAGTGATGGCAGTGGTCTCGCACCTGACAAGAAGAAAGAGATGGGGAGAGCAGAGAGATATGTATGATGATAATGGAGAAGCGAAGACGCAAGGGATGTTGATGTTGGTGAAAAGAGGATGGAGAAAAAAAATAGATGGATGATGACGGAGAAGGACAGAACAGATTGCAGTAATGCAAAGGAAAATATATGTTAGAAGGTGATGCCTGAGAAAGAGGGTACAGATACTGATAGTGTAGGAAGGGAGGCAGTGATGATGATGGAACAGTGCAAAACCAAGAAAATGAAGGGGAATCTGATATACGGAAGAGGATTATCATGCAGCAGCCATATGAAAAATGGGATGATGGTGATGTAGAAGTAATGAGAACGATAAGGTAATGTCGAAAGGAAGAAAAACTCTAATAATGATAGATTGGTGGTGTATTGGTTAGCATTACTGACCATGAGTCACCACGGGCCCGCTCAAGATCAGGCTTGCTTGGGTTCGAATCCTGGGTGCGTCAGTTGGCCTACATCCAACCTAGGTTTTCATCCTCCCTCTGGGGCTGGTGTGTGAGTGTGTGTGTGTGTGTGTGTGTGTGTGTGTGTGTGTGTGTGTGTGTGTGTGTGTATGCATACACACAAGTAAAGACACTGTACATATATACTAGGTTAGGAGACGAGGCAACACTAGTGTAAAACTCTCTGCCAGTAACACAAAAGTAATAATCACTAACAGCCATCAATGAGGGGACAAGACACGGTAAGCGGCTACACAGAGGGACGAGATGAATAATAATCGTCTGGAAATGAAATCTTTGATCGTCCATCAAAAGGAAAAAATGACGAGAAATATGAAACAGTTTTACGGGTTGAAGAATAGATCGAGGAAGAGAAATATAATCAACAGTAACCAGATGTCGCTACGGAAGGAGGACATATGATGACCCAATACCTTATAATACCTTATAAACCTTATCATACCTTATAATACCTTATAAACCGTGTATCTACCATGTAAAATATCCATTTACAGCAACTTTGTTGAATACTTTGGTCTTCAGTCAACCTTACGTTTGTGAAATCACTTGTTTAAGGGAAATATGTGTACAGCTTTATTGCCCCCCCCCCACACACAGACACACACACACACACACACACACACACACACACACAATCCAGTCCTTACGCATCCCATCATAGTTCTCTTTTACACCGCTCTTTGACACACACACACACGCGCACACACACACATACTCACGCACTCTTTCTCTCGTTCTCTCCATGGTAATACCTGCATCGCACACACACACACACACACACACACACACACACACACACACACACACACACACACATACTCACGCACTCTTTCTATCGTTCTCCCCATGGTAATACCTGCATCGCACACACACACACACACACACACACACACACACACACACACACACACACACACAGTCCAGTCGGTCTACTTAAAGCTGGGAAGTCAGCTGCCTCCTAGTTCATTCACCTCATTCACTTACAAAAAACTTTTATTTCATACCCGGGAGGAGAGATGCCAAAGGGCATGATTAGCGCGTAGCCACGTACGTTGGTCACAGTGGATAGTACAAGAGTGTCATCACACAGAGCGAATTCTTTAAACAAGATTCCCACTGGAAAGCAGAAAGCTGAGGACAAGGGGTGAGGGAATAATGTGAGGATGATGAAAATGAACGTAAAACGTTTTCTACCTCCTGCACTAAGATTCACGTGGTCTTTACACTCGGATATTCACCGTAACCATCACCGCAAGAGCTTATGATAAGAACAGCTTCCCTGTGCAGGTCTTGGGGGCGTCAGGCCCATAAAACATCACTATCTGGAGCGCTGGAACCCACCCAAAAAAAGAACACCATGAGTTCGATCCCGGGCACGGGATGTGGGAGGGTAACGTCGTCCTATCCCTTCATCCCAGCGACTGTGGTACAATTGAATCTTTTAAGCAGAATAGCAAAGAAAAAGATATTACATCCAGAAGATATCTAATTGTGATTATATTACCGAAATTGTGTAGTTTGAATGTCTGTCCGTCTTTTCTCAAATATCAGTATGACTTATATATGATTTCAAAGGTATCACAACTTCATTGCACGTGTGTATCAAAAGCAGAAATCAAAGGAATTCAGATTTCCCGAAGGCAAACGTCGGATCCAATGATGTGAGTGTTCGGTACACGTCCCTTAGTGGTGGTGTTGCAATGGCCCGTTGCTCACTAGTGGGTCGAGCGCGTTATGCTTTCAGAGAAAAGATATTTCTTTCCTCTTGGATTCACCCTGACTTAAACGTTCTCCCTCGATCTTTGAAGAGTCTTTGATGACCAACTGATGCCAGCGAGTCAAACCAGTGGAGTAATTGACCACTCGGGTACGTACCTGAATATAATATCTGTAGTATGAAATGCATCAAACAATTTTAGATTTATGCAGTAAGAGTTTCTGTGATAACCAATCGAATATATATATATATATATATATATATATATATATATATATATATATATATATATATATATATATATATATATATATATATACATATATATATATATATATATATATATATATATATATATATATATATATATATATATATATATATATATGTATTTTTTTTTTTTTTTTTTTTTTTTTATACTTTGTCGCTGTCTCCCGCGTTTGCGAGGTAGCGCAAGGAAACAGACGAAAGAAATGGCCCAACCCCCCCCCCCCCCCCCATACACATGTACATACACACGTCCACACACGCAAATATACATACCTACACAGCTTTCCATGGTTTACCCCAGACGCTTCACATGCCTTGATTCAATCCACTGACAGCACGTCAACCCCTGTATACCACATGACTCCAATTCACTCTATTCCTTGCCCTCCTTTCACCCTCCTGCATGTTCAGGCCCCGATCACACAAAATCTTTTTCACTCCATCTTTCCACCTCCAATTTGGTCTCCCTCTTCTCCTCGTTCCCTCCACCTCCGACACATATATCCTCTTGGTCAATCTCTCCTCACTCATTCTCTCCATGTGCCCAAACCATTTCAAAACACCCTCTTCTGCTCTCTCAACCACGCTCTTTTTATTTCCACACATCTCTCTTACCCTTACGTTACTTACTCGATCAAACCACCTCACACCACACATTGTCCTCAAACATCTCATTTCCAGCACATCCATCCTCCTGCGCACATCTCTATCCATAGCCCACGCCTCGCAACCATACAACATTGTTGGAACCACTATTCCCTCAAACATACCCATTTTTGCTTTCCGAGATAATGTTCTCGACTTCCACACATTTTTCAAGGCTCCCAAAATTTTCGCCCCCTCCCCCACCCTATGATCCACTTCCGCTTCCATGGTTCCATCCGCTGACAGATCCACTCCCAGATATCTAAAACACTTCACTTCCTCCAGTTTTTCTCCATTCAAACTCACCTCCCAATTGGCTTGACCCTCACCCCTACTGTACCTAATAACCTTGCTCTTATTCACATTTACTCTCAACTTTCTTCTTCCACACACTTTACCAAACTCAGTCACCAGCTTCTGCAGTTTCTCACATGAATCAGCCACCAGCGCTGTATCATCAGCGAACAACAACTGACTCACTTCCCAAGCTCTCTCATCCCCAACAGACTTCATACTTGCCCCTCTTTCCAGGACTCTTGCATTTACCTCCTTTACAACCCCATCCATAAACAAATTATATATATATATATATATATATATATATATATATATATATATATATATATATATATATATATGCATGTGCATGTGTATATATGTATGTGTCTGTGTGTGTGTATATATGTGTACATTGAGATGTATGGGTATGTGTATTTGCGTGTGTGGACGTGTATGTATATACATGTGTATGGGGGTGGGGCTGGGCCATTTCTTTCGTCTGTTTCCTTGCGCTACCTCGCAAAAGCGGGAGACAGCGACAAAGCAAAATAATAATAAAAAAGAAAATATATATATATATATATATATATATATATATATATATATATATATATATATATATATATATATATATATATATATATATATATATATTTTTTTTTTTTTTTTTTTTTTTTTTTTTTTTTTTTTTCAAACTATTCGCCATTTCCCGCGTTAGCGAGGTAGCGTTAAGAACAGAGAACTGGGCCACTGAGGGAATATCCTCACCTGGCCCCCTTCTCTGTTCCTTCTTTTGGAAAATTAAAAAAAAATTGAGAGGGGAGGATTTCCAGCCCCCCGCTCCCTCCCCTTTTAGTCGCCTTGTACGACACGCAGGGAATACGTGGGAAGTATTCTTTCTCCCCTATCCCCAGGGATATATATATATATATATATATATATATATATATATATATATATGTGTGTGTGTGTGTGGCACCAGAGTTAATATAACTGAATTAAAGGGAAGGGATAAAAGCCTTGAATTTGCCTACCACTGAACAATGAATCTGAAGAGTGACCTTATCACATTAAGTACTTGAATCAGCTTGATGATGTGAACACAGTACTTTGAAAGATGCGGGGATAGAACAGTCAAAGGTCATAGCCTGGAATTAAAGCAGAAACTTGAAAGCAAAAGTGTAACGTAGGACTTTTACAGTATAAGAGCAGTAGATATATGTGATTACAGTGATTTAATGTCAGCATTCAAAAGTTAGAGAAAAAAATATTCAGAGTTGAGTATGTTCAAGAGATGTGGCACTAGGAGTGTAAATTTCTCTCCGCATGTATTACAAATGGGTTATTTTACACACATTGATATAAATTCAAGGAATGTATATAGCTTTGGGTGTTAGAAGATTACTTCCCTTTGAAATCTAACATATATTTTCTGGTTTTGAATTTCGAAACCATTATTGTTGTCTCTCCACACAAGTTTTCTTCGTAATTTCATCCCTTTCATAAATCCTATCATTACTACTTGAATGAAACGATCGATTTTCCGTGTTTTCATTTTTCCCCCTTTCTATATGCGAGTTTTCATATTTCCAGTCCTCCTTCTCTCCACACACTCTTCGCCACCAAGCGCACTCTCTTCCTCCTTGCCCTCCATCTCTGGTCTGTCGGCCACAGAGACGAGATGATGACAGGTGAAGAGCTTCCATGAGACTGATCACTGGAATCACCATTCTTTCTCAAGTCGAACTAACGAACTCATGAAGAGACACTCTCTCTCTCTCTCTCTCTCTCTCTCTCTCTCTCTCTCTCTCTCTCTCTCTCTCTCTCTCTCTCTCTCTCTCTCTCTCTCTCTCTCTCTCTCTCCTCGTCGCATCCGGATCATTCTTCGTAATGAATTGACTGTCTTACCCGTGTCCTTCAATAAACCCTGGGAGTCGTGGGACATTACCATAACAGCCGACCTCAGCGTTTCTGAATCCGTCGATAATTCTTATCGGAATAAAGACGCAAGCTTGGGTGGAGTCTGAAACCCATTACATTATGTAGAGGGTCAGGGGGGCGAGGAGGAGCGTAACATCAGCTCTTGCGAGAGCGCAGGTCTAAGTTGCTACGAATATATTTCTTTGTTGGCCAACAGGAATATCCTTTCCATGGGAATCACTAATCTAAAGCTTTGCAGATAATCCAGGACATTTTCATCCAGTAATTTGCTTTCCAAAATGTACGTCCAGTACCTGTGATATATCTTTTTCCGCTGTGTATACTCCTAAAGTGGCGGACTGTGTATGTAACATTTCTTTTTTAAGTAAAGATGTGGCCTCCGTGTAATAGGTCTTGCTGAACAAACTGCTTAGTAGAAAGTGCATATCTACAAATCAAATATTTTTTCTCTTAAAAACGAGTACCATATAGCGAGAAGTGAAACTTCTAGTGGAAGCGTTTGAAAAGAGTGAGAACTTCTGGATTGAACCCTGTGTAACATGAATATGTACGAGACAAGTTTTCTTGTTGATGGATGGTAAGGTAAGAAGATACGAAGAGACTAACGAAAGAGGAAGATATCTCATATATATATATATATATATATATATATATATATATATATATATATATATATATATATATATATATATATATATATATATATATATATATATATATATATATGTATATATAAGATATCCTTTAGTAATTTTGTTTCAAAAAATTTCTTATAAAGATTACTCAGTACAGGTGAAAGAGGGTTACCCATTGCCATACCAAATTTTTGAGAATAATAATCTCCTTTGAATTGAAAAACAGTCTTTTATACACAATTTTATCAGTTCAATGAAAACAGACTTTGAAACAGGTAAATGAATATCATCCAAGAATTCAAATAAATATTCTAAAAGGTCATCACCTGGAACTTTTGTGAAAAGTGAGGAAACATCAAAGCTAACTATTTTGAAATCAAAATTAAAATTGATATTGTTTAGCTTGTTGACTAAATCTACATTGTTCATGATATTAGAATCTGGTACCTTACCCACGAAAGGGCTTAATAAAGAAACTAACCATTTTGACAATCTATACGTGATGAAGCCTACTGAACTCACTATAGGTCTTGCTGGAAAATTGTGTTTATGTGTTTTGATAAGTCCATACATATATGGCAATGAAGGGGATAAAGATGACAAAGTTTTGATTAGAGAACCACTACTTTTCAATAGCTTCATACCTTTATTGAAATGGGAATTAAGTGCTTCTAAAGGATTTTTACTGAGTTTAGAATATGTTGTGTCATCATTTAAAAGATCATCCATTTTAGATATATAGTTACCTTTGTCTAAAATCACAGCAGTGTTAGCCTCATCAGTAATAAAAATCAATGTCTCTTTTTTTTATTACTTGACTGCTAGAAGTTTAAGGATGTACCCAATCCTATGTAGTTAAGGGTATCCTACATCTAGGAGATCACACTGAGACTCATACACTCATCTTTCCCTAAAAGATATGAAGACTCAGTCAACACAGCACATTGCTTCATGAGGCAGATAAGGTAGACGAGGCTGCAGATATCATACTACATGATGCTCCATCTGCCTTTCTCACACCAGCCTTGGAGGAATTGTAACTGAAGCTGGATGTAATTGATTACACAATTCTTTGTGACTTTAACTGTACCAGTAATTAGATTATTCAAGTAAAGTAATTGCAATTAGAATCTGATGCTCAGATCTGATTCCTCTAAAGGTACTAATTGAAACGGTGGCATCGTAAAGGATTATCAGCAAAAGATAAGTACGTGTGGATCAAACGCCTCCACTTACATTTGACTGACGTTCGGGTCAAGTCCATCATGAAATCATGAAACCTGAGCATACATATACAGTTTGAAACATTTGTAGTATGTTACTAATAACATTTCATGTTACTGTAACTTGAAGTTATTGTGACTAGGTAACTGTGACTCCTATTTCTAGTTAAGATCTTAGAAGAGTAATTGATATTGTAGCTGACATTAATCATGCGAGTGCTCTAAGCCTCTTTCATTTGCATTTAGCTTTATCATTGACTTGGAGAACATGTTCTCAACACTATTGACGTTTCCCATTTTGCTTTGGGTCAAGCAGTATATAAATCGGCCACATCGATTATAGATAATTTTTGTATATAGATTACATACACTTTTTCTTTCATTTTACTAATCTCTCATTAAAAGAAGGGTAACTAAGTGCTTTGATGAAAAGAAGGGACTCAATATGTAAAAGCGATAAGTTGAAATCATTGAATATACTTCTCCGAATATGGAACTTATCACACACGATACTTTAGCTTCAAATCTAGTGCCCCTTAAGTATTCCAAGATATAAAAAACGCGAAAGAGATGTCTGATCAAGCAGGTATTAGTCACACTGCAATGTCTCGACCCGCGTTCCACGCCTCTATGTCAGTGAAGGATGAGGATTAATATCTGCACTACATAAAGAACTTTGTGCTGTGCTACACTTCACAAGATATTTGGAAAGGAGTCTAAGATGATGAACTCCCACACCTGTGTGTGTGTTTATATATATATATATATATATATATATATATATATATATATATATATATATATATATATATTTATATTATTTTTTTTTTCTTATTATACTTTGTCGCTATCTCCCGCGTTTGCGAGGTAGCGCAAGGAAACAGACGAAAGAAATGGCCCAACCCCCCCCCCCCCTACACATGTATATACATACGTGTCTATGTCATCATACGACAAATCTTCGTATAGTTTCACCGAGAAATGCAATGAAACATTTCACAAAATGCTGTGCCAAGACAGACAGTACTAGAGCTATGTTGCAGTTCAATATCAGGCAACAACAGACCCGCTAATTCCGTTAACAGTCTTGCGGAGAAAAACACTTCCTGGCCGGGTATTTTTACCGGAGAGAGAGAGAGAGAGAGAGAGCCTGACCCCTCCACGCTCCTCTCTATTCACAAGGTCTGGAGGTAAAAGATTGATTCCCAGTGCTCTCCCAGTTCTCCTTGATCTCGTCTTACTGTCTCAGCTCACAGAACTTGGAGTGAGAGACTCTTCTGGTTCTACCATCTCAGTTCATAGGGACAGGAGGAAGATTTTGACCCAATCTTATCTCTTATGTTCACGGAAAAATCCTGATTGCTTGTGTTCTCCCAGAACAAAGGATTATGAGTGGGAGACTGATGAGGCGCTACTACCTCAGTTCTTATGGCTAGGAGGAAGCAAATGACATCACCTCAATGCCTCAGTTCACAGGGCGTTTAGAGAGAAGCTAATTGTTCGTGCTATCTTAGTTCACTGGTCTGGGAAGTTAACCCCAACCCCTCTCCTGAGGTTTACATGGAGAGAGAGTGAAGAATTTGATCTTGCCTCCTCACCAAGCGGGTCTTGACTAAGAGATTGATTCTCCGTGATCTCTCCGTTCTCTAGACCTAGATTCTGGGCCTCAGTCTGCCTCTCTCATTAAGTTTACAGGGACAGAAAGAAGACTATGACCTCTGCCTAACTCTCTTCATTCACACCTTACCCTTCTCACTCACATCGTCTCGACAGAGAGACTGGTCGTTCGTGATCTCTCACTTCGCAGGGAGTAGAGTGAGAGACTGATGTTGCCTCACTCAAGTGAATCTGACCGTCGCCTTGCTCTCCCAGTTCGCAAGGCGCTGAGTGGGTGCTTGATCTCACACCTCTCTTCCACTTTACTCTTTCTCCACCAAAGTTATAATGACCGCTGTGCCTCCTTTCGCACTCTGTTCCGCCAGCAGCTAGGCTCTTGTGGCAGTGAGGGAGTATACGTCGACTTTAGAGGTGTTGCAAGGGCGTCTTGGCTTCCGCTGAAACCCGATGGGTTGGAGGAGTATCTGAGCTGTTGGAGTACTACAGAGGAGATATTCTTATGGGCGAGTGGGATTACTATTCCCTTGTGTGTGTGTGTGTGTGTGTGTGTGTGTGTGTGTGTGTGCTACGAGAAGAGTGTTTTACACACACACACACACACACACACACACACACACACACACACAAACATACTAGATACACTGACATGCAGGACTCACGGAGTCGAGCGCATGGGTTCAAACCATGGTTTCTTCCATTGGTCCACAGTCAACCAAGTTGTTCATCCTCCCTAGGGGTTGGTCGATACTTGGGTACCTGCTGTGAGTATATATATATATATATATATATATAGGGGAGAAAAAATACTTCCCCCTGCGTGTCGTAAAAGGCGACTAAAAGGGAAGGGAGCGGGGGGGCTGGAAATCCTCCCCTCTCGTTTTTAATTTTCCAAAAGATGGAAAAGAGAAGGGGGCCAAGTTAGGATATTCCCTCAAAGGCTCAGTCCTCTGTTCTTAATGCTACCTCGCTAACACGGGAAATGGCAAATAGTATGGAAAAAAACGAAGAAAAAAGAATATATATGTATATATATATATATATATATATATATATATATATATATATATATATATATATATATATATATATATATATATATATATATATATATGGCCCTGATTGGGACATTCAGCTCCCAGTGCCGTCTCAGCGATCATGAAAAAATCAAATGTGTCATATCAACAGATATTACAGAAAATTTCCTTTATTGGCAGGTTTTAGAAAAATCTACATACACGATGGTCCAGGAGAATTACGAATTTATGAGCTCTTAAAACTTGAGAAAGGACATTCTGTCCGAAAGAAAGAAGTCTCGCTTCCATCATAACTCAAAACTTTTGGGTAATAGTCTCTTCCATCACTCAGTTTTCTTTTTTAGCTTATCTTTAAACTCAAGAATACTTCATTAAACGAATCGGAATATCCAAGTGTGAAGAAACTAACTCTTTCGAAGCTCCGGATCCTAAACCCTAGTTTTGGTAATGTAGTCTTAAGTCTCGGTGTGATGATAGACCACTATCCGTACATGTCTCAGAAATTCATGAGTTTGCAAGTTGAGGAGGAAGAGTTTGGTCCTTTTTTTTTTCTTCTAGTTGTCTCCCAGTCCGTGGGTCCCTGTGTGGGAGCTTGATCTCTCTCTCTCTCTCTCTCTCTCTCTCTCTCTCTCTCTCTCTCTCTCTCTCTCTCTCTCTCTCTCTCTCTTGCAATGTCCCCATGCAGTGTTTTTCACCGAAATGATCTGAAAGTCACTCTTACATATATATATATATATATATATATATATATATATATATATATATATATATATATATATATATATATATATATATATACATGAACCAATTGCTGATTCTTTCAATGTTGTAGATAAACAGTCAGCTTAACGACTTAGTGAAATACAAAACGCTTTATTAACGTAATGAATTCAACTGATTCGCAAAACATCATAACCAAATGATAATAACCTTCCAATGTAATGTGATTCATTACAGAAACACGCTTATGTAATGACACTTTTTATTCTTTTTTTCTTCCTTCTTTAGCGAGACGGCACAGGCAGCTGGAGCTATAAACAACTCCATCTCATTCATGTTTTACAAACACATACAAATAGAAGCCTAAACTAGGTAACCACTAAATAGACCAGCCTCTAGAAGATGATGAACAGCTGGGATTACTTTGGACCGTCTGCTGCGACGAGGACTCGAACCTATGACGTCTCCTTCTCAGTGCGGGCTTTGAGTACATTACTGTCCGCAACCCTAGCCACTAGACCGTGGCTGGCGAGCTGTGAACATAACACACTATCCATTTCTCTTCTGTTTCCCCGACTGTCTATTGGGCACTGTGCCTCCCCTTCAAACGAACCCGTCTCGAATTTTTCCCGTGCTTCACCTCCTCCTACCAGTGAACAGTTAAGAATACTACAACATTAGGCGCTATATCCAGGCGCCTGGATCTAGATCTATGAATAAACTCATACCATCATGACTTCTGTCACCTGTTTCGTGTAGATCGAAGAAATTTCAGTTTCTATTATTTATAAAGTATTCCAAAATCTTGACACAGGTATAACAATATGATCTCAATGATATATATGGACATTCTTGAAATCGCACCTACTGAATATCGAAAAATCATATTGACAGGATTAATTTACTAACAAATTAATTTCAGTATCGACGTTAACAATATATGATTAAGAATAAATGTTCGTACGAAATTTTTCTCCTAACCTGATTCAACTACGGCTCATTTCCAAAGTTATCATTTCCTGGTCGAATCTGTATCGAGATCTCATCCATATGGATGAAGCTCACAGTTTCGCTGTCTCAGTCACATGCATACATCACTGAATTGGTGATTCATGATTTCTATACTGATAGCAACTCGCTCTCTCATACAATTTTTGTTACATCTGACGCGCGAACATCTGAAGCAACATCAATTTGGTTGATATTCTGTTTTGCCTGAAATCCATTGCCCTCTAAGTTTTCGCGAGTCTAACAGAAATTTCTCTATTCATGTTTCAGTACAAAATAGTTGATGTCATTGTCAGTTTTGTTCGAGATTTGACTCCTTTGGTTGTGTTCCCAAGACTGTATCTAATGACCGAAAAAAAACATGGTTAGAACATCATAACAATTTAAACTATCAAAACAACTTCTGGACCTATTTCTTTTCAGCTCTTCCCCGAAGTGAATCTTTCCCAGCTGTGTAAAATTAGTAGCGGGAGGGAGAGAGTCCCGATTTAATTAACAGATGAGGTTAATTGATTCATTAAAACTTTGGGGAAGCAAATTGATGCTGATGATACTTTAGCATTGGCCTCTTATGCTTTCTTTGTTATGAGTCATGAATATGTGTACTCTTGGTTGTAGATGTGACCATGATTCTGATACACAAGTGAATAGAAATTTTCATGGAAACATATATGTCTTCATAGACACTCAAGGTAAACTGAATAGTTTTCTGATTATATATATATTTTTCTTTTTTTTTTCATACTATTCGCTATTTCCTGCATCAGCGAGGTAGCGTTAAGAACAAAGAACTGGGCCTTTGAGGGAATATCCTCACCTGGCCCCCTTCTCTGTTCCTTCTTTTGGAAAATAGAAAAGAAAAGAAAATGAGAGGGGAGGATTTCCAGCCACCCGCTCTCTCCCCTTTTAGTCGCCTTCTAGCGAAGATTCTGGGAGTGTTGAAGAATGTGTGGAAGGCGAGAACTTTATCTCGGAGAGCAAAAATGGGTATGTTTGAAGGAATAGTGGTTCCAACAATGTTATATGGTTGCGAGGTATGGGCTATAGATAGGTTTTTGCGGAGGAGGGTGGATGTGTTGGAAATGAGATGTTTGAGGACAATATGTTGTATGAGGTGGTTTGATCGAGTAAGTAATGTAAGAGTAAGAGAGATGTGTGGTAATAAAAAGAGTGTGGCTGAGAGAGCAGAGGAGGGTGTGTTGAAATGGTTTAGTCACATGGGGAGAATGAGTGGGGAAAAATTGAGAAAGAGGATATATGTGTCAGAGATGGAGGGAACGAGGAAAAGTGGGAGACTAAATTGGAGGTGGAAGGATGGAGTGAAAAAGATTTCGAGCGATCGGGGCTTGAACATAGAGGAGGGTGAAAGGTGTGCAAGGAATAGAGTGAATTGGAACGATGTGACATACCCTGGTCGACGTGCTGTCAGTGGATTGAACCAGGGCATATATGCTCTCAGACAACTGTGTCCCACAGTATCTCTCAATATGGCATGTTACGTCCACTTACTTGACTGTTTGTTCTTGCAGTTCACTTCTTATTCCATGTGCACGTACTCACTTACAAACACGCACACACACACACACACACACACACGCAAACAAACACAAATGCAAACACGTTCAAGTGGTATGGGCCCCCACGAGTGTAGAACTCTCTCTCTGTGCCGCACAAATAGGCATACACAGTAAATAATTACATAACTCTGTTACTGAAGGTGTTCATCAAATCAGCTTTGGGAATATGAAGATGATGTCTTGGGCATCAATGCCACAAATTTCACCCCATTCTGTGAACAGCGGTAACGGGGACACTAGAAGGCCAATGTGTACCAGCAAGTTGTCGGTGATAGCTTAACGAACTGCTGAGTAGAATTACATATACTTGTCAAGTTAAACTTTTTATATTTCTTATTTCATTCTTTAACCAAACAACTCAATCGTGGGCCAATCAGGCCTCCTGTTCTCTGTCTTTCTCATGTAAACTCATGTAAACCAAAGCCAAAAAAGTCTTTCTTCTCTCCTCGTCCCATATAATTACATTCTATTTTCTTTCGAATTACTTTTTGGCAAAAACCTGGCCACTGAGAGATACAAATCTACACTCCCATAGCCAATAAAAACTTGACCTCTCATCATCAGAAACCACACCTAGTTTTACCAAATATTTGACCTTTCAGTTGTAGAGAACTTACACCCTTAATCAAGGGCAGAGCCTCTGTGTTAGAACACTGATCTCAAAGAAAAAAGCGAAATACTGCAAAATAGTAAAAGCTCAACCTTTTATCGCCCAAAAAAAACGTCGCTCTTTCACTGTTAAACGTCAGGCCCTCCGGTGTCAAAAAACGTCAAGCGACCAAACACTTTTAAACTCGATGACAGACATCTGACTTCCAGTAGTCGAAAAAAAAACTTAACCATTTGTTCCCAAAGACTCGACCTGAGTGCGGAAATGATATAATTATGGAAAACAACGGAGTGAACCTCCGTTGCTGGATGATCAGGTGCCAGATATGAGACTGTCTTTGCCGAATTGCAGTAATCCAGCTGCAATGAATGTGGTTTTTAATTGCATTCACAAAAGAAGGAAAAGGGTCACTGATATCCGAAGCAGCTCAGTAGTAGACCCAAGAACCATCTGGGAAGGAGGGTTCTATCTTCTTTAAGACACCCGGCGGCTTCCGCGATCCTGTGAGACCAAGGCGCCTTGATGCTCACCAAGTAACCTGAATGTCTTAGTTTCATAGTAGGGAGGCAGGAAGGAGGTATTTTATACAGACGAGTGAGGTATAGATATAAAAATGAACATGAAATGGATGGAGTGCATAAATGGGCAAATTGATAGAGTATATATATATATATATATATATATATATATATATATATATATATATATATATATATATATATATATATATATATATATTTTTTTTTTTTTTTTTTTTGCTTTGTCGCTGTCTCCCGCGTTTGCGAGGTAGCGCAAGGAAACAGACGAAAGAAATGGCCCAACCCACCCCCATGCACATGTATATACATACACGTCCACACACGCAAATATACATACCTACACAGCTTTCCATGGTTTACCCCAGACGCTTCACATGCCCTGATTTAATCCACTGACAGCACATCAACCCGGTATACCACATCGATCCAATTCACTCTATTCCTTGCCCTCCTTTCACCCTCCTGCATGTTCAGGCCCCGATCACACAAAATTTTTTTCACTCTATCTTTCCACCTCCAATTTGGTCTCCCACTTCTCCTCGTTCCCTCCACCTCCGACACATATATCCTCTTGGTCAATCTTTCCTCACTCATTCTCTCCATGTGCCCAAATCATTTCAAAACACCCTCTTCTGCTCTCTCAACCACGCTCTTTTTATTTCCACACATCTCTCTTACCCTTACGTTACTTACTCGATCAAACCACCTCACACCACACATTGTCCTCAAACATCTCATTTCCAGCACATCCATCCTCCTGCGCACAACTCTATCCATAGCCCACGCCTCGCAACCATACAACATTGTTGGAACCACTATTCCTTCAAACATACCCATTTTTGCTTTCCGAGATAATGTTCTCGACTTCCACACATTCTTCAAGGTTCCCAGGATTTTCGCCCCCTCCCCCACCCTATGATCCACTTCCGCTTCCATGGTTCCATCCGCTGCCAGATCCACTCCCAGATATCTAAAACACTTTACTTCCTCCAGTTTAACTCCATTCAAACTTACCTCCCAATCAACTTGACCCTCAACCCTACTGTACCTATTAACCTTGCTCTTATTCACATTTACTCTTAACTTTCTTCTTCCACACACTTTACCAAACTCAGTCACCAGCTTCTGCAGTTTCACGCATGAATCAGCCACCAGCACTGTATCATCAGCGAACAACAACTGACTCATTTCCCAAGCTCTCTCATCCACAACAGACTTCATACTTGCCCCTCTTTCCAAAACTCTTGCATTCACCTCCCTAACAACCCCATCCATAAACAAATTAAACAACCATGGAGACATCACACACCCCTGCCGCAAACCTACATTCACTGAGAACCAATCACTTTCCTCTCTTCCTACACGTACACATGCCTTACATCCTCGATAAAAACTTTTCACTGCTTCTAACAACTTGCCTCCCACACCATATATTCTTAATACCTTCCACAGAGCATCTCTATCAACTCTATCATATGCCTTCTCCAGATCCATAAATGCTACACACAAATCCATTTGCTTTTCTAAGTATTTCTCACATACGTTCTTCAAAGCAAACATCTGATCCACACATCTGAACTTCTGAAACCACACTGCTCTTCCCCAATCTGATGCTCTGTACATGCCTTCACCCTCTCAATTAATACCCTCCCATATAATTTCCATATATATGTATACATATATAAAACCCCTCTCTCCAAAACTCTTGCAGTCATCTCTCTAACAACCCCATCCATAAACAAGTTAAACAGCCATTCAGACATCACACACCCCTGCCGGAAACCGACATTCACTGGGAACCCCAGATGCTTCACATGCCCTGGTACAATCCACTGACAGCACGTCGACCCGGTATACCACATCTTTCCAACTCACTCTATTCCTTGCCCTCCTTTCACCCCCCTTCATGTTCAGGCCCCGATCACTCAAAATCTTTTTCACTCCATCTTTCTACCTCTAATTTGGTCTCTCACTTCTCCTCGTTCCCTCCACCTCCGACGCATATATCCTCTTTGTCAATCTTTCCTCACTCATTCTCTCCATGTGACCAAACCATTTCAAAACACCCTCTCCTGCTCTCTCAACCATACTCTTTTACCACCACACATCTCTCTTACCCTTTCATTACTTACTCGATCAAACCACCTCACACCACATATTGTCCTCAAACATCTCATTTCTAACACATCCACCCTCCTCTGCACAACTCTATCTATAGCCTATGCCTCGCAACCATATAACATTGTTGGAACCACTGTTCCTTTAAACATACCCATTTTTACTTTCGTAAATAATGTTCTCAACTTTCACACATTTTTCAACACTCCCAGAACTTTCGCTCCCGCCCCCACCCTATGATTCACTACCGCTTCCATGGTTCCATCCGCTGCCAAATCCACTCCCAGATACCTCCGAATTGACTTGTCCCTCAACCCTACGGTACCTAATAACCTTGCTCTTACTCACATATACTCTCAGCTTTCTTCTTTCACACACTCTACCAAACTCAGTCACCAGCTTCTGCAGTTTCTCACAAGAATCAGCCACCAGCGCTGTATCATCAGTGAACAACAACTGACTCACTTCCCAAGCTCTCTCATCCACAACAGACTGCATACTTGCCCCTCTTTCCAAAACTCTTGCATTTACCTCCCTAACAACCTCATCCATAAACAAATTAAACAACCATGGAGACATCACGCACCCCCGCCGCAAACCAACATTCACTGAGAAGCAATCACTTTCCTCTCTTCCTACACGTACACATGCATTACATCCTTGATTAAAAACTTTTCACTGCTTCCAACAACTTGCCTCCCACACCCTATATTCTTAATACCTTCTACAGAGCATCTCTATCTGCTATGTCATATACCTTCTCCAGATCCATATATATATATATATATATATATATATATATATATATATATATATATATATATATATATATATATATATATATATATATCTTTTTTTCTTTTATTTTTTTATTTTGCTTTGTCGCTGTCTCCCGCGTTTGCGAGGTAGCGCAAGGAAACAGACGAAAGAAATGGCCCAACCCACCCCCATACATATGTATATACATCCACGTCCACACACGAAAATATACATACCTATACATCTCAATGGACACATATATATACACACACAGACATATGCATATATGCACATGTACATAATTCATACTGTCTGCCTTTATTGATTCCCATCGCCACCTCGCCACACATGGAATAACATTGAAGAATGTGTGGAAGTCGAAAACATTATCTCGGAAGGCAAAAATGGGTATGTTTGAAGGAACAGTGGTTCCAACAATTTTATATGGCTGCAAGGCGTGGGATATGGATAGAGTTGTTCGCAGGAGGGTGGATGTGCTGGAAATGAGATGTCTGAGGACAGTATTTGGTGTGAGATGGTTTGATCGAGTAAGTAATGAGAGGGTAAGAGAGATGTGTGGTAATAAAAAGAGTATGGTTGAGAGAGCAGAGGAGGGTGTTTTGAAATGGTTTGGTCACATGGAGAGACTGATTGAGGAAAGATTGACCAAGAGGATATATGTGTCAGAGGTGGAGGGAACAAGGAGAAATGGGAGACCTAATTGGAGGTGGAAAGATGGTGTGAAAAAGATTTTGAGTGATCGGGGCCTGAACATGCAGGAGGGTGAAAGGTACGCAAGGAATAGAGTGAACTGGAACGATATGGTATTCCGGGGTCGACGTGCTATCAATGGATTGAACCAGGGCATGTGAAGCGTCTGGGATAAACCATGGGAAGTTCTGTGGGGCCTGGATGTGGAAAGGGAGCTGTGGTTTCGGTGCATTATTACATGACAGCTAGAGACCGAGTGTGAACGAATGTGGCCTTTGTTGTCCTTTCTTAGCGCTACCTCGCACACATGAGGGGGGAGGGGGTTGTAATTCCATGTGTGGCGAGATGGCGATTGGAATGAATAAAGACAGACAGTATGAATTATGTACATGTGTATATATGTATATGTCTGTGTGTGTGTATATATGTATACGTTGAGATGTATAGGTATGTATATTTGCGTGTGTAGATGTGTATGTATATACATGTGTATGTGTGTGGGTTGGGCCATTCTTTCATCTATTACCTTGCGCTACCTCGCTAACGCGGGAGACAGCGACAAAGCAGAATAATAATAATAATAATAATGATAATAATAATAATAATAGTAATAATAATAATGATAATAATAATAATATATGTGTATGTATATATATATATATATATATATATATATATATATATATATATATATATATATATATTTTTTTATTATTTTTTTTTATTATACTTTGTCGCTGTCTCCCGCGTATATATATATATATATATATATATATATATATATATATATATATATATATATATATATATATATATATATATATATATATATATATATATATATATATATATATATATATATATATATATATATATATATATATATATATATATACCTTCGATCTTAAATTTCCAGAATTCGCAAACTAATCCACTGGTATAAATCCAAGCTTTCCAAACAAAATTCCTTGAATTCCGGGAGGCAGAGGCAAGTTTCCAGGAACACGTCAGCTTCCTCAAATATAAAGTTTGTTTGTATTAAATGTCGAGAAAAATATTAAGCAGCAAAACCTTCCCTTCCTTCGTGTTAGGTTAAGATATACGAAGTTGCAATCAGACCGGTGACGCATTTAGAGTCGGATTTGTTGATAGCATCTTCATTTGGCATGGAAAACTGTGCCTTCTTAAGTGAATCAATTTCAATGTTAAGTGAATCTTCTTCCACCTTAGTCAATTTTTTATCAATTCAGTGAATCTTCTATCACCTTTGTAAATTTTTTTTCATTTTATAGAATCTTCTTTCACCTTAGTGAATCTTCCTTCACCTATCTGAACCTTCTTTCATCTTTGTGAATCTTCTTTCACCTTCGTGAATTTTTTTAAAGCTAAATCATTTCAAGTAAACGTTGATAGACGGATAGATATTCCTTTCTCCGGCTGTTGTTAGTGTTTCTTCACGTTTGTCACTTGTTTTATTCTTTCCTATACTTACTCTGCTACTGAATAATGAGCTTTATTAGTCCCGGTATATTTATCTATCTTGTACTATTCGCTATCATGGTTATTCTGGCTCTGTTACCATTGACGTGTGTGATTACTATTTGTGACCTACGGAGAGTTCCTCTTATCATCATTTCATCACTGAAGGAACGATGGAAGGCCATCAGTGTTGGATCCCTTCTTCTCGTAAACCTTTACGTTCTCTGTGATGGTAGGTAATGCGTGATCGCTTTTGCATTCAGAGGAAAAGCGATGAGCCGATGCCCTAATTCCGAACATATAGTTAGCAACGGAACAACGAAGGGATAAAAGATGATCCAAAGTGATCAGCAGGAGATACAAAAATGGGAGAGATAAATAAGAAAGAAAGATCATGTAAAGCATTGAGATTGTTGGAAGAGGTTAAGATATCTTACGAAGGAGAGCGCTATTGGATTACGTGTTAATTGATAGGCGCGCGAAAGAGAGACTTTTGGATGTTAATGTGCTGAGAGGTGCAACTGGAAGGATGTCTGATCATTATCTTGTGGAGGCGAAGGTAAAGATTTGTAGAGGTTTTCAGAAAAGAGAAAATGTCGGGGTGAAGAGAGTGGTGAGAGTAAGTGAGCTTGGAAAGGAGACTTGTGAGAGGAAGTACCAGGAGAGACTGAGAGCAGAATGGAAAAAGGTGGGAGCAAAAGACGTAAGGGGAGTGGGGTAGGAATGGGATATATGTAGGGAAGCAGTGATGGTTCGCGCAGATGATGCTTGTGGCGTAAGAAAGGTGGGAGGTGGGCAGATTAGAAAGGATAGTAAGTGGTGGGATGAGAGAGGCGTTTGGACGATTTTTGCAGGGAAGTAGTGCGAAAGACTGAGAGATGTATAAAAGAAAGAGGCAGGGAGGTCAAGGGAAAGGTGCAGAGGTGAAAAAGAGGGCAAATAAGAGTTGTGGTGAGAGAGTATCATTGAATTTTGGGAAGAATAGAACGATGTTTTGGAAGGAAGTAAATAGAGTGCGTAAGACAAGAGAGCAAATGGGAACATCGGTGAAAGGGACTGATGGGGAGGTAATAACAAGTAGTGATAAAGTGAGAAGGAGATGGAGTGAGTATTTTGAAGGTTTGTTCAATGTGTTCGATGATAGAGTAGGCAGATGTAGGGTGTTTTGGGCGAGGTGGTGTGCGAAGAGAGAGGGTCACGGAGAATGGTTTGGTAAACAGAAAAGAGGTGGTGAAAGCTTTGCGGAAGATGAAAGCCAGCAAGACGGCGGGTTTGGATGGTATTGCAGTGGAATATATTAAAAAAGGGGGTGACTGTGTTATTGACTTGTTGGTAAGGATATTCAATGTATGTATGATTCATGGTAAAGTGCCTGAGGATTGGAGGAATGCATGCAGTGTGCTATTGCATAAAGACAAAGGGGATAAAGGTGAGTGTTCAAATTGCAGAGGTATGAGTTAGTTGAGTATTCCTGGGAAATTATATGGAAGGGTCTTGATTGAGAGGGTAAAGGCATGTACCGAGCATCAAATCGGGGAAGAGTAGTGTGCTTTCAGAAGTGGTAGAGGAAGTGTGCATCAGGTGTTTTCTTTGAAGAATTCATGCGAGAAATACTTAGAAAATAGCTTCCTACCCACACCCAGACCCCACAGACCTTTCCATGCTTTACCCAGGACATTTCGCTTGCCGTGGTTCAGACAGACAGTCAAACGGTCTGAAATACAGATAGACATTCGACACAGAGGAGAAAGAGAGAGAAAGAGAGAGAGAGAGAGAGAGAGAGAGAGAGAGAGAGAGAGAGAGAGAGAGAGAGAGAGACATGTTTAAAAGCAACACCTCTGAGTTGGAAAAGACGTAATATAAAACTGTCGGGCCAGTTGACTCTCTATCCATGTGTTCGTGTCCGCGCGTGTTTACACGTTGGAGCTTCAGCTGGGACATCGTACTTTGTTTTCATCGAAAAAATATTTCTCCACTATGAATTCCTGAGAGCCGTGGCTACTCCTCCCGCCTGCTGGACCTCCCTTTCTGCACTAGGTTATCGCGAGGTGTAGTTGGATTTTGTCCTTTTTTTTTCTATTTCTAGACGAAAGATTGAATTCTGGTATGCTTAGATGTCATCTTCATTTTGGATGTACGAAAGCCACCTCGATGGCAATATCGTTATTATCCTTAGCTACATTTTCGCTTTATCAGGCTCTTTTCGCAACAATAAGCTCAAATAATTACTATTTTCAGCGACTGTGAGCTCAAGAATGGCCTCTTCAAGTCTTCACTGATCAGATATTTTGTATTCTGCTCGCGGACAAGTTTTTGAAGATAAAAATGGAAATGCTTTTCGTGGCTCGCTATTTGTATCCTTTTAGTAAACAAAGGCATGCGATACCGGGGCACCACCTTGACACGGCGGTCGTCTGCTGTATGACAGGAGTTCGATACAGCTGGTGTCGTCTCAGTCTCCAAGAGGGTGGACACACAAGATCCACGCTGGGTTGCGTCTTGAATGTGCTCAATGTTATGTCCTGTTAAACATTTCTTCTCCGTGTTTTCCCACAGCTTATAAGCTTATATGTATCTATTTATCTATATATATATATATATGATTATACATATATATCATACAAACCTCTAACAGCCAGGATCGAACCCAGGACCCCTGTGTAACAGGCGGGAGTGCTACCGCTAGGCTATGATCGCCCCTAATAGGGAAATGGCCATTTGAATGCAATGTATTCGAATACCCATCGTCTCACGTTGGTAAAAATGGGGTCTACACCGGTCATTTCCCATCAGGCTAACACAGCTAGCAGATAGCATTTTACCAATCCTGGCTGTTGGAGGTTTGTATGTTCTATGAAGGTGCGCGTTCATATGCGCTATGTTCGTATTCATATACCTCCGCGTTGTACAGTTAGGTTCGGTAAATATACTGCATGCTCTACGTTTTCTATCTTGGAAACTTATCGCGTTTCATTTTTCTGTGCTTTTTGCATATATATATATATATATATATATATATATATATATATATATTATACTTTGTCGCCGTCTTCCGCGTTAGCGAGATAGCGCGCGGAAACACAAAAGAATGGCCCAACCAACCCACATATACACACATATACATACCTATACATTTCAACGTATACATATACATAAATACAGACATATACATATATACACATGTACATAATTCATACTTGCTGCCTCCATTCATCCCGTCGTCACCCCGCCACACATGAAATGACACCCCTCTACCCCCACACGCACGCGAGGCAGCGCTAGAAAAAGACAACAATTGCCACACCCGCTCACACCCAATCTCTAGTTGTCATATATATATATATATATATATATATATATATATATATATATATATATATATATATATATATATATATATATATATATATATATATTTGCTTTGCTCTTCATTTCTTCTATGCTTGCAAGGGGGCCTTTTATTTCTTGTGTTATCATTTGTTTTCTAGTGTTAAGGCCAGAGTACCTCGCTTGGACCTTGAGTCTGCTGCTGCTGCTCTCTCTCTCTCTCTCTCTCTCTCTCTCTCTCTCTCTCTCTCTCTCTCTCTCTCTCTCTCTCCCCGGCTCCTCTTCGTTGCTCCGTGTTTTGCTTCTCCCTCCTCACCCTCCACATTTATCGCGTTTGAAAAGTCGGGTTTGATTGCCAGCGGCGCGGAGGAAGGTATTTCAATATCTCGGGATTGAAGCTGTCGACGCCACGCATTTCCCATTCTCAGCCGCTGCCCGCTGGACACCACCGGACTGACGTGTTTACCAATACAAACCTCACATGCCACTCCTTTCATTTCTTTTCACAGCTGACTGACGCTAGGCATGACCATCTGAGCAAGTTATTCATCACCAACTTGATGCTCTTAAGCCCATTTTCAGATTTGGCGAGTCTTAGATATAACCCTGTTTGATAACCCGAAACTGGTCAATCTGGACACTCGTCTTCCTTTACTATACTCAGTCATAGACAATGACTTATACCATGTTCATCTTGCTACACAGGTAGACCAAGGCAAGCAGCATACGTAATTATGACCTATGGTCATCTCATCACCTTGTTGTCTGGGATATAACATTATCTAGACGTTAATGGCATGTACAGGCAGATGGACCTACCGATTTCTTAAGAATAAAAACATCATCTTGGAACCCACTTCGATTACTTTCCGTCTCTGGGAAAGAATTGTCTTCCTCAACTCCTATATAAGCCGTGAGCGGTATTACTGTCCAAACTCGCCTCGGAGATCCACCTTGTGAAATGGAATCTGTCATATGCGATGAATGGTGTCACACAGGTGCCTCGGTGCCTGGCTTCGAAACCGTGTCGTTTCGTTCACAGCAAAGCTGAGAGGGGGAGACGGGGTCTTTTTTTTTTCCCCCATCTCTCGTGTGCTGCTGAAACGTGCTTCCCCCTTCGCTGGTACAGCTAAACCTTTTTCCAATTCTTTTTTCAATACTTTCTCGTTCTTGCTGTTATTTTTCCCCTTTTTTCCATGTGGATGAGACACTCTTTCAAACGGTCCGCTTCATGATGTCAGGTCAGGACCTCCGTTTTCTTTTTTGTTTAGTAGGAAAAAAAAAATATTTTGAGCTCCCTGTAAACTCACTCTTGCTGGGACTTTTTCGTTTCCAATGTTTGTTCTACATTTGACACATGTATTCTCGTTTACGCTTTATTTCCCAACTTTTCATAGTCTGAAAATCTGATATCTTACAACACAAATCGATTGTCATTGACTGTGATATATATATATATATATATATATATATATATATATATATATATATATATATATATATATATATATATATATATATATATATATATATATATATATATATATGTTCCGATGAGTCCATGGGGAAAATGAAACACGAAAAGTTCCCAAGTGCACTTTCGTGTAATAATCACATCATCAGGGGAGACACAAGAGAGAAATATAACAGTCAGTTGATATTCATCGAAGAGACGAAGCTAGGACGCCATTTGGTAAACATGTGATTGTCCAAAACATGTTTATGTTGTTTTGGATTTGTGGTGACTAAGGCTGGTGTTTATCTGAATGTGTTAAACTTACGATTGTATTGCTGTTGACTTTATGGTTTGAGCATTGCATTTGCAGTTGTTTGAACACTGCATTTGTTGTTGTGATACTGTCGGATTTGTTATTGTGACCTGTAAGATTGTGTGGAAGTTGTGGTTGTAAGATTGTGATGAATCTCTGGTTTTAAAACTGTGTTTAATTTGTGGATGTAATAATGTGTTGAAGTTGTGGTTGTAAGATTGTACTGAATCTTTGGTTATAAGACAGTGTTGAAGGTATGGTTGTAAAAGTGTGTTGAAGTTGTGGTTGTAAAACGGTGTTGAATTTAAGTGACGAAACGATGAACAAGGCTGCAGTACCGTAGACAAGAGACAAATAGAAAAAAAAATTGCTTTTGATACGGGAAGAAAATTGCTGTACACGTATATGTGAAAAAAAAAAATACATATAATAAATATTCCCACTGACCACACTGTCATCAGTGAAATTCCTCCATGGACGACCTGAATCAGTGAATCAAAAACATAAATGAATCATATAATCATAATATTAATATAGGATTCACCGATGCATCAAATTGGAAAAAAAAAGCAGAAATTAATTCATCACATTTCGCGATGCAATTACGGCTCCATGCAACAACCTGGACGTACAGGACATCATCAATGAATCATATTCAGTCTCGCTTCTTTTCGAGAGAGGGATGGAGAGCTGAATCCTGGATGGCAATTGCTCCGAGACCAGTAGGCTGGCTCCCGTAATGGACAGTATATCTAAGTGTGGAAATATACGCTGGAGCGACTGGCCATTCTCCCTCCACGAAAGTCTGTTGTGCTTCCACTCATCCGTGCTCTCTACTTGTGCACGTTGCCTTCGTAAATGTTTTGACACACGCTCCTTTCTCGCTCCTTGCTCCATCTGTTGTTCTGGCTCTCTCTTGCTGGCTGGCTGTTCCCCGTCCTCCTGGCGAAACGCGGCTTGTCAGGTTTAATAAATGGGCTTCCCCAGTGTTGCTTATACGAAGAATTTCTTCAGTGGACTCGCTTCCAGGTTATCAGTGGAAGTGTGTATCAGCGCTTGTGTGTAGATTTGCGTGTGTCTGTACACATAAAGTGCACATAAATGTGTAGTGTGTGTGTGTGTGTGTGTGTGTGTGTGTGTGTCTGTGTGTGTTTCAGGACTGTTACGACTAGCCCCTTTGAGACCCGGGATGGTGATAGCAGGACGAATGGGCAACAGATTACGATCGAACTGGCCATTTCTTGTAAGCAGTTCGTGGCTTGATGGTTGTGCTTCCCTCTGCCACAGCACGGGTGACCGTTCGAGACTGTTTGGTGAAGGAGTAAAGCAATCTGTTTGTAGGTGTGTGCTCATTATATATAGAGAAGCCGGCATTTAGTTCCCATTCAGTAACACTCTACACCCTCAGCTCTCTTTCATCTACCACCTTATGTCACTGTTATTGCCAATACTGAAACACTTAAAAGAAAAGGGAATCAAGAAAAATATCCGATGCTCACCTATGCACACGCCATGATTTTATACCCAATCATTTCCCAAACACATTGTGCACAATCCTCAAAGAACATACCCTGCAGTACCACAACTGACCTCAAACACCCTTCGCATTAGTGGCAATAGACATCAAGAAAGCATTTGACACCATCCCCCAGATAGCCTAACATTTGATACTTGATGCCGCCCTTCACAACAATAACAAAAGTGGTAAGTCACATTCACAGCTGACCACCAAGGTCCTCAAACCAAAATCTACAAGCATTGTCGTGGAGTCCGCCATGTAGCAGCCACTTCTCCAGTCCTTTTCAGTCTCCTACTAATTCCCTTCACCGCCAGCAGACCACAGTCTGAAATTCCTCACTAATGCAGATGACCTCACAACAGATCACGGTATCCTGACGGTATACAAGCAACAAAGAACATGCAACACTTCATCAGGCAAATAGAACATTGGCTTGCTCGAAGTAGAATGTTGTTATTCTCACAGATACCCACCTGCACCCGTCTTCACTTCTGATGGACACGAATCCACTCTAAACCTGCCTATGACTCTGAGAAACCAACTGGTGATGTTTAAGAAATTTGTGTATTTGCGGGCTAACATGTGTTGGAACAGCCCATTACAGACGGTTAAACCTGTAAATGATAAATAGGGAGAATAACTGAGGGAATTAAATGAAATACACTCTATATTCACTGAATTATCTAGTACAAAGTACTTCTGGTGCCGAGCAGTATAGCACAGAATCTATAATGTGTAAAATGATAGTTGGCACATAAAGTGTTATATGGGTTAGTGGTCTAAGACAACATAAATCTCTTCTGTAGCACCACACAATGTTCTATATGAATTATTCATCCGTTTTCGGACACGGAACTTACAAACTAAGTGCCTTTAAGTATGTAAGCTGAGCCTCTATACGGAGTGTTGTGTTCATAATGTATACACAAATCTCCTTTGTCACCTGCTGAAGAGGTAATTGATACCCTACCATATATCCTTACTATCCGGCCTCGCAGCATGAGAACATAAATTTGGACATTTTGCTAATAAAGGGAAAAAAAAGTAGAATAGGAAAACAGCTGTGTGTTTGGGAAGATAACAAGTCTCGGTAAGACAGAAAACTGTCCAAGAGTTTTACACAAGGGGTTCCAGTCTCGTTTATGTGGATCTTGTTTCTCTTGATTCCTATTTTCATTTCAGTGTCAAGTTTTGCTTTCAGACGAGGCGAATTACTCCCTGACCTCCAAACTCTCTTCTGGCTGTCCAGGTGCTAGACTGGTTTTATTCTATTCTCGTATCACTTAGAGTTGGAAACCTCCTCTTGTTACATCATTTGTTTTATGAAAGAGGTTGGAGTACGTATTTCTTGATGCCTTTGTCTTAAGACTATGACCGTTCTTTCTTTTCATTTATCATTTTTAATCATTAACCAAGACACGATAGTGGTTAGGAAAGAGTCCATGTGACGGAAATGACAATCGTCACCTTTTAGAACTCTTTGATCTTCTTAAAATTCCCAAGTCCTTTTAGAGCTCTCAAGTTTTTTTAGAACCTCGCTTCCTTTTAGAACTCACACGTCCTTTTAGAACTCTCACGTCCTTTTAGAACTCGTACATCTTTTCAGAACTCCCAAATCTTTTTAGAATTCTCAGGCCCTTTTAAGAATCCAAAGACCTTTTAGAGCTCCTAAGGCCTTTCAGGACCCCGTAAGTCTTTTTAAAACTCATAATTCCCTTTAAGACCTCCTAAGTCTTTTCAGAATTCCCTAGTCTTTTTAGAATTCCTAAGTCCTTCCAAAACCCAAAAATCCATTCATGACGTAGAAGTCTTTAGAACTAAATATCCGAGGGTATCTATCCTAAAACACTCCTCTGCACCAAATCCAGGTCACTCTTCACTTATTCATCTCCCCACCGCTGTCATCCTAGGTTATACTTTATTCCATATATCACACGAGATATATGGTCAGCCGCCATGGCATTCGGGTAATGAAACAATAAAAGCATGGGAACTCGTACACCCAATTTACATATCTCTTTTTTTTTAATCATGGCCATACTTATCCGTCTCTCTCACGCCCCCTCTCACCGATTCGTATTTACCATCCGTTCATCCAGGTATGACGAGGTGAAAAGAAAAATGGAAATCTAACTCGTAGAGCAAAAGGTTACGTGGAATGGCAGAGGGGGGAAAATAAATTCCATGAACTGTGCCTGATTCCTGGGAGATTCGAATCGGTTTTCCCCCCTCTGCCCTCTAACCATGATATGCCATAAGCTACTTCCACTCTCAGTTGGAACTACTGTTGCAAACTCTACTCTACAAAATAGAATTCGAAAAAATTCCATTGATAAAAAGACTCGGACCATCTGTTGGTGCATTTGTCTATTGCTAATCAAATAAATGGTTCATTGAAGGAACTCGAAAATTCTCTCAATTCTCTTGAAGCAAATGATTGTCACTATCAGTGAATGAACGACATATATTATCAACATGAAACTTGGAAAGGATATGAGAATCCTGCGTTGTCGACAACAGGCATAAACGAAAGCCCACATCAAGCCCAGTCTTATCTTTCCAGAAGGTTACAATCCCAATGTCTAGATTAACTCTCCTAAGACACTGCTGGAGACTAGCATCATACCTCTCTCTCTGTCTCTCTCTCTCTCTCTCTCTCTCTCTCTCTCTCTCTCTCTCTCTCTCTCTCTCTCTCTCTCTCTCTCTCTCTCTCTCTCTCTCTCTCTCTCTCTCTCTCTCTCTCTCTCTCTCTCTCTCTCTCTCTCTCTCTCTCTCTCTAGTATATCAGCAGAGACCAAGTCAGAATCTCTCAAAAGTCTCGAGTCTTGAAGGGACCAAGGACGCCAGTCAAGACAGTCATACGCAGGTCACCATGACCTCCTCCTACTGCAGTCCTCCAGCCAGACTAGCATAACCCCTCATAAGACCCAAAAAATCACATCAGCCAACACGATTTCTGACAGGAAACGCTCATGGAAGGCAGCAGGACTCCTAACAAAGCACGGTCGTGTCGGCTGGCATAACCCTCCACAACACACTGTCGTGGAAAATTGCATTACTTCCCCACACGGCGTTGTGGCGGAGGCCAGCACGAGCTCCCACTAGGAGTGGTCGTAGAGATCAGCACGATCTGCACTCTCGTGGGGCCAAAGTTTACGTGGACAAATTCCCCCAGAGCAAGAAACACATCTGTGGCCGCTTTAGCCTCCACTCCGGTCACAGCCGCTTTTCACTCTTATTTTTTTTTCTTCTTCTTCTTAATCGTAATCGTTTGTAGTGGCGCTGCTGTGGTTGGCTGTGTGTCGTTGTGGTTGCCAGGATGTCTTTGCGGTCGTGGCAGCGTTGTCGTAATTGCTGTGGAGCCATGAGAACGTGGTAGTGGTTCTTGAATGTATTGTTGAGGTTGTAAGATCGTTCGCTGTGGTTGGTATAGCAACAATCTGCGTGGTATGTGTAGGCTAGTGTGAGGTGGGTGTATCTGCTCTAAAGCTAATGATAAGCTTCGGAAATAAGCAATACCAATCCATCTTGCTAATTCACTACAAATGACGCTGATTTCATCAACTTTCAAAGAAAAGAAATAACTGAATACTTCACAGATTCCACTTTGATTGGCCTAAAAATCTTCAGCTTCGGGTGAAATACTGTATATTATAAAGAGGGATAATTCTTTTTTCAAATTTCAGCGAGATCATGAAAAGATAACCGAAAATCAATATTAGGTCTGTAACAGAAGCGTATAATTATAACGAATCAAATGGAAATCTTTCGTCACATACATAATATCTCGTACTCAGAAATACCCATGGATGCTTTATACACAGACTTCCAAAAATGCTTTCATTTAAGTAGCACAGGAAAAGATTGTTGGATAGAAGTAAACCAAATGACGTGGGAAATCGAGAATGGTCATGGATCGAGGAGCGACCTATAGACAGAAGATAACAGTTGAACGGGGAAGCATTCGACTGACCTAGCTTCATAAATGGGGTGCTACAAGGCTCACTCCTAAGACCCATACATATTCTTTTATCATGAATATTATTAACCTGGAGACAAGACTCACTAGTAAGAATCAAGATGTGCAGATGAAAAAAAGGTGGTGTCTGTTTAGTTATTCAAAGAAATCTTAGACACAGTGGTAAAGTGATCAAAGATATGGTAAATACACTTTAATTTAGACACGTGTAATGTACTTTGGTTTGAATATATTAAACATGAATTTGAGATGTTTGGTGAGCCATTACCTAAGTAGACGTGAAAAAAAATAAACTTGGGATTTTAATCGGTAAAGCAATCAAATTCAAAACATTGCTTAGCTGCATAATATAAAGAAAAGAGAATGCAAGATTTATAGCTAAAGAGGTGAACTGTGAAAATATATGAAAGCCTTACTCTTTACAGTACCTTAGCCAGGCCACATTTAGAATAAGCTGTTCAGTTCTGGACACCAGAATCTATCGCGAGATGAATTGATGTAATGGACGATACACAGAATAGTATTAGAACTAAATGGCTTTCCTTCATAGCCATTTTCCTCCCTGACGATGTGGCTATCTGTCGGATAGACAGATGGGTAAAGAGAAACCTGCTTTACTACCCTGCCTCAGTTAACATAGATTGGAATTGTAGGATCCGATTACTCTTCTCCAGCGGATCGCCTCGTCTTAAGCCATCAGGTCTTCTATTCTCTGTCCTTCTCATGCGCACTTGTGTACAGTTATCCCTCTGATAACCTCATCGTAGTCCATAAGGTCTTCTGTTACCTGTCCTTTCAAAATACATCGTATCATGTTATCTAGCTAATAGCTTCATAGACCAACATGTCTTTTGTTATCTGTTCTCCCCATTTACAATCAGGTGCTGTCCTGTAGCGGATAACCTCATCATGGACCATCACGTATTCTGTTATCTGATCTTCCAACATTCAATCCAGCAGATAACTTCGTCGCGGACCATCAGGTCCTTTATCTGTCCTTCCCATGTACAATCACATATTGTGTCAGGCAGATAGACTCGTCATGGGCCATCAAGTCAATTGTTATCTGTCCATCCAATGTACTCCGTCTGGCTGTGTACCCAACTCTCCTCCAGTGACTCTCCTCTTCCCCCGATCCCCTTCATTCCGTAAGTGCCTGGTGGAGACGCCCAGCATCTAATCCACGGTATCCAGGGAGTGTGGACGGCTCCTTACAAATTGTCTCCTGCCAGCCTGAGCAACGCTGCCATCCCGGAACACCCCAGCACACACACACACACACACACACACACACACACACACACACACACACACACACACACAAGAGAAACAAGAGTGCAAAACCCTCTTTCCCCATGACACACAAACAGCCATCACTCACAAAGTTTTAATAGATTAGGGAACCTATGGACTGGGATATTCAAACGTTGTAGATGTGTATACTATAATGAAGGATTTAGTAGTGAATAAATGAGATTTAGAGCTTCTTGATCGTAAAAGAGAAACTAAACTGGATATAAAAGTAAAGAAGAAAGGAAACGAGGAGGAATAAGAGAGCACATTATGGTTCGCTATGTTGGAGAGACTAATGGCAGAAGATCTGGAAACGTTGTCAGAATAATCAAACCATTTGACCCAACAGATACCACAGACCTAAAAGGCGCAGAGAAACGTACACTCAGCCACGAGAGTTCGCAAGCACGTACCTAGCATGTTCACGTGTACTGAGCTGGTAACCCTGTATGAAGGAGGAGTGAGGGTACATACAACGTAGTACAGTGACGTGAGCAGTTAAATGTGCTCAGGTGGTTAGCACAAATGTCATTAGGGCAAGCAATAATTATCATTATAATCTGATCAGAGGCAGCTACAGACCCGAGAAGACAGTACCATCACTGGCTAGAGATGAGTGGGTATAAAAAGAGGAGGAGGTGTGTCTGGGAGACTGGGAATAATAGTAAAGGGAGAAGAAGAGTGTCTGGAGATCACAAGACATACCTGTTTGTCTGTAAATGTTGCATGTTCCTTTTGACACAGTTGCTGTGTTTACATGAGGCGGTATGGCATACAGAACCCTGTATGAACTTTCATTGCAGGCATCTGTTAATACAGTGTCACCGTACGTTATAATTACTTGATTGACAGCCGTTGTATGACAACAGGAGGTGTGAGCAACACAATGAAATATTCGTTCATTAACATTCATTGGGGTTTACTACATGCCTGATCGTTATCAATTATACAGAACATACTACCAGTCCTATCTGCAGGAACAGGAACATTGACTATTCTATTAGTGGCCATGTATTTAACAGTTTACATGCTATGTTCCACGTGTCCCCTACTCCTACCCTAAACAGTGTTAACACCTCAATTGACACATGATACTAATTACGTGGTTGCAGACTTCTGAGGCCGAGTGTGCCAAGAACAAGATATTGGCGGCACAACAGTCTACGATTATTTGCAAAATATATGAGAGCCAGAAAGAAATGCAATGAAATAAATGAGTGAAAGACATCTACGAAAAAAAAAGGTAAGGTAAATGAGAGTCCAAAATCGCTCCAAATATTCAAGAGAAAACTGTCGCTTGAAGAACAATGACAGTCGAAAATTCTGAGGGAGATATTCATGGGACGGAGGAGTGGGTATATGAAGTGACAGAGTTAAGTTCCAAAGTGTACTGACAGTGAGGGATATGCTATCCCAACGCCAATGATGGAATGACAAGAAACTATAGAAAGAACTGTGATGATAGACATGAAATAGTAAATCTAGTTAAGGATCTTAATCGAATATATATATATATATATATATATATATATATATATATATATATATATATATATATATATATATATATATATATATATATATATATATGTGTGTGTGTGTGTGTGTGTGTGTGTGTGTGTGTGTGAGAGAGAGAGAGAGAGAGAGAGAGAGAGAGAGAGAGAGACGATGGATTGGAACAGCGCAAATGTCGCGTCTGTTTAGAAAAGAGACAGGGGAATACGGAACGAACCACGGGCTTGTCTCACTGAAATCGCCGTCAATAAAGATACTGGAAAACAGGATTAGAAAACATTTGGGCGTGGACTTGCATATGAAAAGTTACTCGAATATGAGATGAGACATTATGAGTTTCGAAGAAGGGCGACATGTGCAACGACTCTTGAAATGAGAATGGATATAGGAATGGATTAGAACAATCAGACAAGCGAACTGATGATATCTCACTCCTCATGCTTCGGGTGTGCGTTAAAACTGTTGATGGGCAGCCGGGGAAGCATCTTTATTTTTCAGAAAATCCTCAAGGAGCAAAACGCTGCTAAAAGATTGGAAAAGATGATAGAGGTCGTGCTTGTCTTTTAAGAATGTTGAAGGGGAAAATGCCCTCATCCATAAAACAGTATCACAAGCAGGTTCAGTCTGCAGAATACAGGAAAATACGGCTATGATGGAGAAAATATATTCATAAGAAAGAAAAAATATATAAATGTGAAGCATAATAGATCAAGGCTATGATTACGCTCAGTAGGAATCCTTTATGCTTGTTGGGCTGCTCCAGTTTGAAAAAGTAATAATGATAAATATTAAAGAGATGGATGTGTGGACAATATATTTTGGAATACTAGAAATAAAATGACTTTATTGAATGGAGAGAACGTGTTAAAAGCAATTGTTAGAATTCAAAGAAGGTTTAAGAAGAGGGATTCGACCCAGCACTGAATATCACCTCACTGGAAGACAGCGCAGGCGCCTTTCCAGACTGGAAGAATTAAGAAATGGCGCCTCGGAGGCTCTGTTCCAGGGGCCGCTGTTATTCCTAATCTATGCAAATGGCTCGTGTGGGAAGCCCAAATCTTATCTTAATGAATTTCGACCCAGACATCTGCAACGTGTTTAAGACGGATAACAACGGAAGCAGACAGTTGCAAAGACAGTAAACTAAGGATGTGTATCATAGATTGGGACTGTCAATCGTGACAACAGAAAACTAGTTTAAAATTGATGTGATGGAAGGCAATCTATGGCTTAGTGACTATAAATTTGCCTCTCAAGAGCAATAAAGTGTTCAGGAAGCTGTTGGCTGAACTTGTGTTGGCGTCCAATATATAACAAACGTCTGAAAATTGCTTTTTCTCTCTTAGGAGATCGCATAGGAAAGATAGAGGATCCATCCTTAGACATGCAGGAAAGAAATTGTATCTAAAGAGCGTTTGGACGGAGGAGATACACTATACAAGCCATCGCTCCTCGAAGACAGACGCTGAGCAGAGGATGTGTTGATAACGTGCAAATCTCTGAGCACGGCGGCACGATCCTTTGCTCATGACGATACGATGCTGGAGCGCGTCGGTATGACCCTTGAACTTTACGCTACGATGATGGAGCGTGACGGTACGACCCTAAAGCACTAAGGTACGATCTCTGAGCTGGGTGGTGAGGCCCTTGAGCACAAAGGCGTGATCCTTGAGCACGAATTGACGAACCCTTTAGTGCTATTGTTTGACTCCTCAATCATGACGGTGCATCCCTTGAGAAAAATGATTTAACCTCTGACCTGACCAGTAAGGGTCATACCCAAGGATCACCTCGTCCTGCTCAATGGTCAAACGATCGAGCTCAAGAGTTGAATGCCCTAACTGGCTTCGTTGATATCGATATAAAACAATACTCTGAAATGCGGTTCTGCTGGGCCTCGAAAATGCAAGGAAAATCACTGAACAAGAAGTAAATAGAGTACAGAAAGATAGAAGATAATAGTCCTATAGAAACAGAGCAATGAACAGATGGAGGGAACAAGAATGAATGAGAAGTAGATATAATGACCATTGAGTAAAAAAAAAGATTAAGGTATTATGAGGATGTATCACAAGATGATTCCAGCCTCACCTACACAAGATGGAAATACTTGGTAGAGACGCACAGGCACATAAAAAGCACATACACACACACACACACACACACACACACACACACATGCAAGCGACCAAGCACACCCCGTCGGGAGAGTAATATCCTTCAGGAATTAGAGTGAGGCTCCCGTCTGGGAGTTAAATGAGGTTTGCGGGTTTTATTTCCGTGCTGAAGGCGTTATCCAGGATTCATCTTCTTCAGGACTGTTCCCTTGATCAAGCTCGGGGGGAGTTCCCTGAGATACTTAGATGATGTTCATTTTCACATCTGATGCAGAAGTGATTTTTGACACGAATTACCGAAAGTTGTGTTGATGATTTATTGATGGTTCTCAGCGAATCTGCAAATGCATTTCTCGTACTTACAAGACTATCTTAAAGTCTTAGGTGCTTGAAGTCACTGTTTTCTTCTTCGTAATTATTGCATTCATACTCAAAGTTAACCGATTCCTTCTCCCTAATGACTGCATTGATACTCAAAAGATGATTAGAGAAGTTTAAATCTTTGAAGGGCAACTTGGTTCATTAGTGGCGTTCTAACTCCAAAGCTGGAGGACCACGGGTCAACGCCACAGCTGAACTGAACTGGTGGTAGTGTGGTAGTCGCCAGGGGCGTGGTAATGTTTGGTCATTATCATACTGTAGTTATGAAGGTGTCACTCTCCTAGGTGCTGCAGAAGTACAGTCACCTACGCTAACTCATGTTCCCCCTTTTAGTTTCAGAAACTTTCCTATGTTCCCGTGTGGTATGATTTCTGACACTTATCCATGACCTCTTGAAGTTTGGTTTCAGACACTTTCCCATGACATGACGTCTGGTTTCAGATTCTCTCCCATGTCCTCCTGACGTTTGGTTTTCGACACTTTCCCATGTCCTTCTGACGTCTGGTTTCTGACACTTTCTCACGTCCTTCTGACGTTAGGTACTGACATTTTTCCATTTCCTGACGTCAAGTCATTGACACGTTCCCATGACCTCCTGGCGTTCAGTCATGGACACTTTCCCTTTTCCTGGTGTTTATTCATAGACACTTTTCCATGTTCTACTTACGCTTAGCCAGTGACACTGTCCCAAGTCTCCATGACATTCTGATTTTCGACACTTTCTAACGTCTTCTTGACATTTAGTCACTGACACTTTCCCACATCATTTTGACATCTTGTTTCTGACACTTCCCCATGTCCTCATTGCGTGTAGTCACTGACACTTCTTCCCATGTGCTCTTAAAGCATTGCCATTGCCATGGATGATGGATGCACGATCACAGCCATGCAATCCAGAAAGAAATACTACATTTTCAATTTTCTGAGAGTTATTGTTGTAGATGTTTCAGGGCAAAAATAGTTTACTCTGAATATTGATTTTCTGTTTTTTGTGTTTACTTGTGGAAGAGATTCGAAGCCTTTCTGAGCCACTCTTTGCTGTCGACTTTATACTTTTTTGCTAATGTTGCCAATTTTGTTCCTTTCTTCAACACTTCTTCACTCCCAGGACCAAACTTGAATGTTTGTTCAGACTCGTGGTGGCATATCATTATGTCATGGGGCAGAGTATTGAGCTATGGGATATATTGATGATGTCCATCGGGGTCTCTGGGTTGTAATGTTCCTCTGCAGTCCTCTCATGACGCTACCACGAACCGAGGAAGATCGTATCCATGGAATTTACCTCAGCGACGGCCTTTGTAGGACGAGTCAAAATGTAGAAGCAACATGGTTTACTTCTGATCTAGGACCCTTTTTTGCGTTTTCACACTTGAGTTTATGAGTGAGGTAGAGATGGTACTGGAACACTTTATGATGATGGTACTAAAGAGTTCCTTCCAGCGATAGTGTGAAAGGTTCCTTCCTGCGATAGTACTAAAGGCCTCCTTCCAGCAGTGGTACTAAAGTGCTCATTCCAGCGATGGTACAGAAGAGTTCCTTCTACCGATAGTACTTAAGTCCTTCCAGTGATGGTCCTAATGAGTCCCTTCCAGCATCGCTTCTCATCCATCATAACACTGAGAAGCTCGCAGTCTACACAGGCCAGAAGGAGCTTGAAGATGGACGAAACTGGAACAAGATATGGTTCAAAGGGAGGTTGATGTGCAAGACCTCGGTCCTATGGTATGGCTTATGATCACTCAGTTATCGCTAGTCCACGTTGTGAAGAATGTTGAGGTATATCGAGACGGGTGCGCGCATCCGAGATGGTAGCTGTATAGTACCTGTCGCTGCTCATACCAGTGGCATATAGATTTGTCTACGTTCTTTCATCGCCCAAGTGTGTGTCCATCCGAGCATCCTTGATAAGGCTGAGTAAGTCCTGTAAGACAACACAGATGAGGATATAAGAGGCTGAGATGACGTCTCGGATGATCCGTGTCCTGACGACGCTCACTGAGGAAGTCTAGAACCCATGGAAAGATTCTCCTCAGCAGCCCAGAGAGATAGTGATGGTGATGTCTCTGTAGATGATTATGTTTGGAGATGATTGGGTCGAAGACCAGTGATGGTTGGGACGCCACAGAGATCGTACGAACCTCGAAGTTACTGTGGATGGAATCAGCAGAGAGAGAGAGAGAGAGAGAGAGAGAGAGAGAGAGAGAGAGAGAGAGAGAGAGAGAGAGAGAGAGAGAGAGAGAGAGAGAGAGAGAGAGAGAGAGAGAGAGAGAGAGAGAGAAGGAGGGAGATAGGTTAAGAGAGGCGTTATCACGAAGACCATATATTTCACCTTGAAATCATATGTTCATGGGCTGTGGAAATAAATAGGATCTGCTGATAAATATTCCAATCGTGTGAGGCCTCGCTTCTCGTATTTCATCCTGTTCCTCTCTAAGGAATCTAAGCTACCTGTGTGACACACACACACACACACACACACACACACACACACACACACACACGCATGCTCACGTCTCCCAGGGGGAGGCAATACCAAGCTCCACACTCCCTCTATCTTTTCCATATTTGTTCTTCGCGAAGCACTGAATTTTTTCCTCCATCTCCATCTGTTCCTCAGCTTCTTCCTCAATCAAAATCATCCACGTAACTCCACATTCCATTCCTCCATCTTCACTCGGGTCTATTATTCCACTGTGTATCCTGCCCAATTCCTTCACTTCACTTCTATCTATTCGTTTCCCCTTCACAACACTGGCGAAGGCAAAACCCAAAAACGCTTTCCTCTGTTCCAACACGTCGTGGGTTTATTATGTTTTTTTTTTTTTTTGCAAGCCTTAACAAGTACTCATATTTTTTCCTCCACTTCATCACCCTTCACATGAGCTCTCTCTCTCTCTCTCTCTCTCTCTCTCTCTCTCTCTCTCTCTCTCTCTCTCTCTCTCTCTCTCTCTCTCTCTCTCTCTCTCTCTCTCTCTCTCTCTCTCTCTCTCTCTCTCCATCTATCTATCTATCTATCTATATATATATATATATATATATATCTTCACGCCGGGAAAAAAGAACTTATGGATATAAAACGATGCTGTGAGACTTAGTGGCCAAAAAAAATTTACATGTGACGAAAACAAACGGGAGGAAATTAAAGGTGTCGATACCACAGCAAATACTGGAGCGATGATTTTAAAGAGAGTATAACGGGACACGCCAACGAGACAAGAGTATCTGAGGAAATGAAAGAAATAGCGCAAGGCTCACCACCAGCCAGAAATGAAAGTATAGAAACTTAAAAGATATTGCGTGACGAAATAGAACTATATATGAAGAGAATAGAAAAACAGAAAACAGCTCTTGGTAAGGAAGAGGAAGAAGAATTTTGATAAAGATTCGGAAACTAGAACAAGGTTCTGATAGATGGACGTAAAAGAGATCAAACACCAAATGAAAAGAAATTTATCTGTAGAATGCAAACGAATCCAAGATTTTTCGTTTCCTTTATAAAGATCATTCAGAATAGGAGTATAGTATAAAAATGATCAGGTAGAATGTATAGGATCCTGATAAATCCATGAATATCGGTTTTCATGTCAAGAAACTTAGAAAGAAGATATTGAGAGTGAGATACTCGGTTTGAAAGGGGTAGCATCACGTGTGTTGAAGTAACTAAGAATGACAAAATAACAGCAATAAATCAACAAGGAGAAAACAGAATCCCATCGATCTTGATGGAATAGGAAGAGAGTCGTCAGCAAAGTTACTGTTGAGTCACAGCCCAAATGAAGATGATATAAAGGTGGTACATTTAATGACACAAATGCCACCAATATACAATGGATGCTGTGTGGATCGCCTGACGAAGCAATAAAGCAATGTTGCTTGGCTTTGCATCTCATAAAAGTCTTTTGAAACAGGTGACTTATAATCGCATGCCGGGATATTTGATCTACATCAACTAAGTAGGTGAGAGCCAGCTTGGATTTGTATCTGGTATCGGTAAACAAATGCAAATACTGAATGCAGCACCTCAGCATATACGAAATATATATGCAAGGTAAGAAAATATTGAATAGTGCGAGAGGAAAGCGAGAACAAATGGGAGCAACAGTGATGGGAGCCGATGGGGAAGGGATAAAAGACAAAGAAGAGGTAAAAAAAAAGAGGAGGAGTGAGTGTTTTGAACGACTATTGAAATGTCAGAGGACCGAGTGGTTGGTAGATGTGGTGTGTGTGTGTTGTGCGAGGTGGTATGTGGAGTGAGACAGTCATAGCAAATGGTATAGGTGAAACTGGGATGTGGTGGTAAAACCGCTAGGCAAGATAAAGTGTAGCAAAGATGAAGGACTTCTATGCTTCTTATTCAACCATAATCTTACCATTTTCTTTTCCACATACTTCTAGCACAACTTCATATCACCCTTTCTATCAAAGGTCCTACAAAAAGGCCAAGAGAAAAGGAATCTTGAGACGTAGACAGAGTAAAGACCTAGAAATTATCCTAAATGAGAACATACAATATGGAGGAAATTACCATAAGTTCACTGTACTTCAAAAGCTCACACCAGTTAATAGATATATTCGTATTGCAATATTCTGACATCCCTATTCCAATATTAGGCGAAGAGATATGAGCCTCTGATTTCTCATGATGTCTGAAACGGTTTTCCTCACGATGGTTGGGTGATAAATGCACTGATAAGTGGGTTTCTTTGAGTGAGGCGGATCGATAAGTGGCGATCTGGGCAAGGAGGTCTTCCGTTAATGACCCCTCGATGTTATGTACGTTCTTTCTTTGACTGGGAGCTGCTTGCTGGCTGTAAAGGCTGAAAATGATCTATGATCAGCTCACTTGTCTATTATGCGTAGCTGAAAAACATAAAAAAAAAACTCCCATACTAAGTGAAGTTCCTTGCGCGATAGGTTCCTCACTTATGACTGGATCTTATGATATACATTGTTGGGTCGTCTCAGTCAGATACTTTTCTTAAGCGCTGCTGAAGCATATGCTGCTTAGGAACACCCTCTCTCAGAAGCATTGTCAGTCTCGTAATGAAGTTGTCAAGATGCCAGTATGTTTCTTGTGGTGAAACCTGCAGCCTTAATGAATATTCAAAGATTACATTGGTTATCTTGACTGGGCTCAGGGACTTTCGCCGACTCGCGGGAACTAGCGTAATCTACAAGATTACATCACCATCCCAGGTATCTCCCTAACTAGAGGACTGAAAATAAGCTTGAAAGAAGGTGTTCCTAAGCAGGATAAGTTTCAGCTGCAACCTTATATATATATATATATATATATATATATATATATATATATATATATATATATATATATATATATATATATATATATATATATATATATATATATATATATATATATATATATATATATATATATATATATATATATATATATCAAGACGGCTTGAAATCCTCCCTTCTTGTATTACTTTCCAAAAGAAACAACATATATTATCCTAAGAGGAGTGATTGAGATAGGTAACCTAAAAAATAATCCTAGTACTTCTTTATTACACTTTTGCTTCCTGTGTGTCAGCTGAGGTTAGAACATTAGGCTTGTCTCTGTAGGCGACCTGTCTGGTTAGATCTGTGAGCTCGGGTCATCGAGCTGTCATAGAAGATAATAATATCTAGCATTACGTATCATAATTCACTCTGGGGCACTTTGCGACATTACAGACCCGTGCAACGGTTATCAGGATACACTTAGGGGAGGGGAGAGAGAGAGAGAGAGAGAGAGAGAGAGAGAGAGAGAGAGAGAGAGAGAGAGAGAGAGAGAGAGAGAGAGAGAGAGAGAGAGAGAGAGAGAGAGACAAATAGCACTTCTCAGCGGTCTGCACGGGACTGCCGGTGGCAGGATTGAACGACCCCCACTGAGATATGTCCGTGTAACAGATCCACCTCAGCAAGATCGAGGAATTGCCTCAGAAGATTGCTGTCCCCCGAGAATGTGCATCGTTCTCGCGATTTTCTAAATAACCCGGCAGCTGTTGGTAACCCGGATACGGCAGCTTGTTGTGGTCGCTGATGTTCCGTGGTTCTCCCATCAGCACAGGTAAGACCCGGTGCTCTCACGCTCTAGCTAACGTAATAACTAGAAAATTGATATACGATTGTCTGTTTGCTGGATTCGCCAGGTTTCTGTCTGGCTCGATGTCTTACGTATACAACCCGTCTTCAGGATCGTGGGGTCCCTTGATGTATCCTGATGGTGCCAGACGCGTTGAATGCAGATCCCAAATAACACTTGAGTCTTGAGGTACGCGTCGGAGCCATCCAGCCCCCACCTGCATCAGCTTAAGCTTAGATGTAATAAAGTATCTTTAAGACAGTCAGACCTTTATTAAGTACTATCGAGCAGGTGGAACTTTGTGTTATAAGCAGATCTTCGCCGTTACGTTACCCTTTAGCCCACTTAAAGAAGAGACGCTGCAGCAGTGCCCGACCAACACACCACCTGACGATTACTGGCGTAGAATCAGACAACCAGTGTTCTGGGTCGATCATCGACGAGGAGGTTGCTAAAACAAAAAGGATTTTGAACAAGACGGGAAACTCAGTGTCAAAACAGTTTAGTTCAATGATACTTTCCTAAGTTTATAGGGATGCCACCAGTCGCAAGGCAAATTTTCTAGGTTACTGTTAAACAGATTTGTGTATAATGAGAGGGTCAACCATTGACCAACCAATTCATATCATGGTCCCAGACCCATAAACAATCGTTTTCTGCGATAGTACTCGAGACTCGCCAACTCTTTGCATAATGTATGGACCACATAAGCAAAGATGCAGCTCATTATATATATCATCCACCATATTAATGATCTGGGACCATACGCAACATTTGATCCAAAGGAACTCTACTGAGGAATTCCTCTCACTGTTTGATCTCGGAGACTGTGTGGATTTCCACCCCTCGACTCTCTTCTCTTGCTCCAATTGAGACTGACTTGCCCGACATTGCTGTCACCTGTCGACCTCTGGGACATGTCGGCATCCCTGATCACAGGGACTGTTTTCGTCAAGCCTGGGATACAAGAGGACACAGAAGAAAACGGCGACATGGATCTTGATGGGTGGGACTGGTTGTTACGACCGCTTCAGGGCCTTATGTTGCCGCATAGACGCTTCTACTCTCTGGTGACGTTAATGTAAACCTTCACTGATCGCACCCTCTCCCTCCCATTACCAATATATATACCCCAGCGGCAGTATGTGACCTCGCCATTAGACTACCTTTGGCTTGGATGCCAACGCCGAGAGACGGCATGAGCTAAATATAGAGCTTGGTCAGGGGGATGAATGACATCTAGCTAAACACATTAAGATACAGGGCGAGTGTGGCCTGTCACCCAGCGAAGTGGGTACAGAGCTATCTCCCAGCTGGAGGTGGATGCCGAAACGAAACTGGGCTTGGGCAATACTAGCTCAAGGTCCTAAGGACGTTGGTCAAGGGCGTCTCTTCTTCTGAAGTGACGAGACTTAAGAGGTTTATCAGATCTTATCAGCCATGAGGACGCCAAGAGGGTGTATAGATCAACGAGCGTTCACCCATCACTCCATTCTATCATCTCTGCCTTGGAAAAGATGAATATCCAGGTTTATGGGGAAAATCCACACACTTTTTTCCAGTCCTCCAGAAAAAATTGGGGGCAAAGGTTACAGATCGATTTGTATCATTTCTATCTGGGATACGTTCCTGGAAACTGTAGTGTCTCGGTAAATGACAAAATTCGCCTATGGGGGAATCGTTTGCTGAGCGGAGGAGTGGAAAGATATAAGTTGATTTCCTTGAAAACCCCCACTTCTCAGCAGTGGGCAATAGATAGATCCAGATACCACCAATGACACACCTTTAAGACACGGGAACCTCTTCTGAACACATGTCCCATTGAGGGCTTTTCACAGGACTGCAAGCGCTTGGCACCAACGGGGACACTGTATTCCTATTCAACGAGTGTCTTTATAGACGCGTTCGGAGAGAGAGAGAGAGAGAGAGAGAGAGAGAGAGAGAGAGAGAGAGAGAGAGAGAGAGAGAGAGTGTGTGTAAGAAAAAGACACTGATAATGAATCACAAAGAGAAACGAAGATATGAAAGTTAAGAGACAAGAATAAAGATGAAATAAACTATAAAAGCATGAAACAGTTGCGGGTCTTCAGGTCAACGTACAGAACATGTAAATGAGTAATTCCAGGGCCAAAAAAACGAGAGTCCAGCTGGACACAGCTCACACGAGATATATGAACGTATGTGCAAAATCCATTTATTACAGAGAAGGAAAATTACATTTATTGCTTTAGAAAATGCCTGGGTGAATTTTTATACCAAGATATTGGATAGGTTCAAAATTGAATATACTTCGAAATAAGCAATTAACATGAGAATTGGTTTCAAGAGCAATACTTTCTTGGCAAATGTTTTTCACCGGGTAATTGTCTCGTCAAAAGAAATTACACGCTCACACACACACACACACACACACACACACACACACACACACACACACACACACACACACACGCATACATTTTTTCTCTTTTTCATAAATGATTGTCGCTTTCTGCGTTAAAGAGTTAGCGCCAGGAACAGATGAAGAAAAGTCGCTTCCATTCTCTAGCTGTCATGTGTAATGCACAGAAGCCACAGCTCCCTATACACAACCAGGCCACACAGATCTTACCATGGTTTATCCAGGACGCTTCACATGTCTTGGTTCAGTCCACTAACAGCACGTCGACTCTTGTTACCAAATCGTTCCAGTTCGCTCTGTCCCGTGCAGGTATTTCACCATCTTGCATGGTCAGGCCCCAGTCGCTCAGAATATTTTTCACTCCATCTTTACATCTCCAATTTGGTCTTCCCGTACTCCTTGTTCCCTCCACTTCTGAGACACATCTCTTTGTCAGCCTAACGTTGCTCACTCTCTTCATATGTCCAAACCACTTCAGCACACCCTCTTCACCTCTCTAAACTACGCACTTTATACAAATACATTTCAGTCTCACCTTCTCATTACTTAACAGATCAAACCACCGCACACCACATATTGTCCACAAACATTTCATTTCCAAGACATCCACCCTCCACCACACAGCCTTATCTATAGTCTATGCCTCGCACCCATATAACATTGTCGAACTCACCATACCTTTAAACATACCCATTATTGCTCTCCCAGATAACTATCTATCTTTCCACACATTCATCAACGCTCCTAGAACCTTTGCCCCCTCACCCACCCTATGACTCAATTCTGCTTCCATGGTTCCATCTGATGCCATGCCGACTCCCAGGCATCTAAAACGTTTCACATCCTCTATTTATTCTCCATCTAAACTCACACCCCACCTAACCGGGCCCTCAACCCAGCTAAACCTATCAACCTTGCTTTTATTCACATTTATTCTCAACTACCATTTTTCACACTCACTCCCAAACTCAGTCACCAACCACCGCAGTTTTTCTCTCAACTCTGCCACCAGTGTTGTATCATCAGCAAACAGCAGCTAACTCACTTTCCAGGCTCTCTCATCCCCTACAGACTGCATATTCGCACTTCTCTGCAAGACTCGTATTTACCTCCTTCACCACCCTATCCATAAACAAATAAAACAACCTAAGTAACGTCACATACCTCTGCCTCAGATACACACACACACACACACACACACACACACACACACACACACACACACACCTCACTCCCTGCCTCCAAGCGATCCTCCCTCTCCCCTTCCTCCCGGTGAGATACCTAAATAGGTCATTCTACCTGTTGACCCGTTGACCTCGACCCCAATCACCTACACCACCAGGCACGACCAGTATCGTCTCCAGGGCAACGAGGATTCTGCTCCAAGTAGTAATCTTTAGACCAAGCCACAACAATGAGCCACATGCATAGTTAAAGGATACGTCATCTTAGAATCATCTCTTAACACTTGAAGAGAATGTTATAACTTGGTTGGTAGATGTAACTTGTCGTTGATAGTTTTAATGACCCTGGCAGTCATTAGCGTAAAGCTTAGGCAACCAATTAACCCAACCAGCTTGAACCGTAAGATTGGTTTTCATAAGTTCAGTTCCTTTATATTGTGTTGTCTCTATATTTTCTTTAACCTGTCTGAAGATAATCAGGTTTTGTGTACCTTAAACATCCCATACGAGACACAGAGGTAAAGAATTATGAATATGAAATATTCAATTCGTATTTCATCTCATGAAGGGAAGCGTATGATGATGAGGAATGGTGAAAATCAACAGAAGAATAGTGAATGTTGAATATTCATTGGTCAACAAACAGCACATTGAAAAGATATTCTGCTTGGCGACACAGTAAATGTGTGTGTGATTACTGTTACTTGTGTGTTACGGGGACCGAGTGTTGTGTGTGTGTGTGTGTGTGTGTGTGTGTCTGTCTGTCTGTCTGTCTGTCTGTCTGTCTGTAAGATCTGATTCGCATTGATATCTGTCGTTTATCCGAATATATATCCATGGTGATTCTAATCAGGTAGCAACGACACATGCGAAGTGAGTGAGTGTATGTTTGTTCACAACAATCAACTCCTATTAACTTTCGTGTATTAGTGCTTACGTGTGTTCATACACATATATTCAAATTCATTCATACCTGTGTGTCTTTAGAAGCACATATGTATATATGTGTTCACTTAATTCACTAGTGTTTAATATTCATGTCACGTACAAAGTTAAGACAGTGAGGGACTCGTTTTTTGTTTTATCTCCTGCAGTAGATGTGACCTGAAACATAATAAGTCCTTTGGCCTTGTGTTGCTGTAGGTATTTTATATCGGTCTTGAGTTTTGATCAACGTGGAATCTAATTTTGATAATGTGGTGACATGAGACGTTATGCTTTGTCTACCGTTTTTACAGCATCACCTTTTACAATATGTATCTACCTATCTATCTATCTATCTATCTATCTATCTATCTATATATATATATATATATGTGTGTGTGTGTGTGTGTGTGTATAAATGAAAATCTGAATCATAATCTACGAATATACGTCTACCAATCTATCTACCTACCGTCTCTAGTCTTAACTACCAACATGTCTTTCCACTGTCACTTCCTATCTCCCTCTTCGACGGGATATATGACATACAGGTATATGCCGCTCTTCAAGCCTCTCAATGAATATCCTCGACCCATACCCAGCGTCTCGGAGAGGAACATACACACACACACACACACACACACACACACACACACACACACACACACACACCTGATATGGAGCCAGAACCCGTCCATCCTTGGCCTTAGCTAACAGCACGCAACGTGCACTGCAATGTCGACAGTAAATTCGGGAAATAAACAGAAACAGCACACTTGCCTGAAACTTGCCTCTGAAATTCAATAGATTTAACTACAATTATTTTGGACCTCAATGGGAACTAATTATCCGGAGCCTAGATTCCGCCAATTACACTAATTACAAATTATGGTGGCAAGATTGTTTCGATAATGATTCTATTAAATGGAGACAAATGTAGTAAATAACCTGCTAGGCACAATATTTTGATTAAGTCGTTAGTAAGATGATAACTTATAATTAAAAGTCGTTTAAGGGGGCCCATTTACTTGTCAGTTTGTTACTGATAGCTTTATCATCATATACATAACCATAGCATTCCTGTGGAGGCTTCTGCGGTTTCAAGGATGCGCTACAATCAGAAGCAGGGAAATGATGGATACCCTCGAAGCGAAAAATTCCTCGACGAAACTGTATTCCCTCTCTTCAACAGACGATGATGATGATACACCTTCGCTAAATGTGTGACTTCATTTCCTTTTATTTCCGTTTTTCTCTCTGGGTGTAACCAAAAGCCGGTGGAGTCCGGTAACATCCTAGTGAGAACCTTAATCTCCATGACCGTCATTCACGCCTCCCATGTCAGCCCCACATAGTTTACAACTGACACGGGCGTTTTGCATTTTACATTCTCTATTCTTAGAGGGTGAAATGCTCCAGTGACAATTCCACCTTAACTAACGAGCGTGTATCAACGGACACTAATACTTACTGATTGGGTAATCAAGTGGCCAATTAAGGATACTTATAGCGTCAGAGGTGCATGCTAATTGGCTTATCAACCAGCCAATTAACAGTGCTCAAGTGTTTACGCATGTCTGTAATACATATATATATATATATATATATACATATATTTTTTTTTTTTTTTTTTTTTTTTTTTTTTTTTTTTACTTTGTCGCTGTCTCCCGCGTTTGCGAGGTAGCGCAAGGAAACAGACGAAAGAAATGGCCCAACCCCCCCCCCCCCATACACATGTACATACACACGTCCAGACACGCAAATATACATACCTACACAGCTTTCCATGGTTTACCCCAGACGCTTCACATGCCTTGCTTCAATCCACTGACAGCACGTCAACCCCTGTATACCACATGACTCCAATTCACTCTATTTCTTGCCCTCCTTTCACCCTCCTGCATGTTCAGGCCCCGATCACACAAAATCTTTTTCACTCCATCTTTCCACCTCCAGTTTGGTCTCCCTCTTCTCCTCGTTCCCTCCACCTCCGACACATATATCCTCTTGGTCAATCTCTCCTCACTCATTCTCTCCATGTGCCCAAACCATTTCAAAACACCCTCTTCTGCTCTCTCGACCACGCTCTTTTTATTTCCACACATCTCTCTTACCCTTACGTTACTTACTCGATCAAACCACCTCACACCACACATTGTCCTCAAACATCTCATTTCCAGCACATCCATCCTCCTGCGCACATCTCTATCCATAGCCCACGCCTCGCAACCATACAGCATTGTTGGAACCACTATTCCCTCAAACATACCCATTTTTGCTTTCCGAGATAATGTTCTCGACTTCCACACATTTTTCAAGGCTCCCAAAATTTTCGCCCCCTCCCCCACCCTATGATCCACTTCCGCTTCCATGGTTCCATCCGCTGACAGATCCACTCCCAGATATCTAAAACACTTCACTTCCTCCAGTTTTTCTCCATTCAAACTCACCTCCCAATTGACTTGACCCTCACCCCTACTGTACCTAATAACCTTGCTCTTATATATATATATATATATATATATATATATATATATATATATATATATATATATATATATATATATATATATATATATATATATATATATATATATATATATATATATATATATATATATATATATATATATATATATATATATATATATATATATATATATATATATATTATCCCTGGGGATAGGGGAGAAAGAACACTTCCCACGTATTCCATGCGTGTCGTAGAAGGCGACTAAAAGGGGAGGAAGCGGGGGGCTGGAGATCCTCCCCTCTTGTTTTTTTTTTGTTTTTTTTTCCAAAAGAAGGAACAGAGAAGGGGGCCAGGTGAGGATATTCCCTCAGAGGCCCAGTCCTCTGTTCTTAACGCTACCTTGCCAACTCGGAAAATGGCGAATAGTTTGAAAGAAAAGAAAAGTATGCAGTCTGTTGTGAATGAGAGACCTTGGGAAGTAAGTCAGTTGTTGTTCGCTGGTGATAGAGCGCTGGTGGCTGATTCGAGTGAGACACTGCAGAAGCTGGTGACTAAGTTTGGTAAAGTGTGTGAAAGAAGAAAGCTGAGAGTAAATGTGAATAAGAGTAAGGTTATTGGATACAGTAGGGTTGAGAGACTAGTCAATTGGGAGGTAAGTTTGAATGGAGAAAAACTGGAGGAAGTGGAGTTTTTTAGATATCTGGGAGTGGATTTGGCAGCGGATGGAACCATGGAAGTGGAAGTAAATCATAGGATGGGGGAGGGGGCGAAATTTCTAGGAGCGTTGAAAAATGTGTGGAAGTCGACATCGTTATCTTGGAAAGCAAAAATGAGTATGTTTGAAGGAATAGTGGTTCCAACAATGTCATATAGTTGCGAGGCGTAGGCTATAGATAGAGTTGTGCGGAGGAGGGTGGATGTGCTGGAAATGAGATGTTTGAGGACAATATGTGGTGTGAGGTGGTTTGATCGAGTGAGTAATGAAAGGGTAAGAGAGATGTGTGGTGATAAAAAGAGTGTGGTTGAGAGGGCAGAAGAGGGTACTTTGAAAGGATTTGGTCACATGGAGAGAATGAGTGAGGAAAGATTGACCAAGAGGATATATGTGTCAGAGGTGGAGGGAACGAGGAGAAGTGAGAGACCAAACTGGAGGTGGAAAAATGGAGTGAGAAAGATTCTGAGTGATCGGGGCCTGAACATGCAGGAGGGTGAAAGGCGTGCAAGGAATAGAATGAATTGGAACGATGTGGCATACCGGGGTCGACTTGCTGTCGATGGATTGAACTAGGGCATGTGAAGCGTCTGGGGTAAACCATGGAAAGTTATGTTGGACCTGCATGTGGAAAGGGAGCTGTGGTTTCGGTGCATTATACATGACAGCGAGAGACTGAGTGTGAACGAATGTGGCCTTTGTTGTCTCTTCCTAGCGATACCTCGCGCACATGCGGGCGGGAGGGGGTTGTTATTTTATGTGTGGCGGGGTGGCGATGGAATGAATAAGGACAGACAGTATGAATTATGTACATGTGTATATATGTATATGTCTGTGTGTGTATATATATGTGTACTATGAGATGTATAGGTATATATATGTGCGTGTGTGGACGTGTATGTATATACATGTGCATGTGGGTGGGTTGGGCCATTCTTTTATCTGTTTCCTTGCGCTACCTCGCTAACGCGGGAGACAACGACAAAGTATAATAAATGAATAAATAAATAGATATATATATATATGAGTGTATGTGTGTGTGTGTGTGTGTGTGTGTGTGGGTGGATGTGTTCCACTCAATACCAAAATCGGCAGAATACGCTAGATTGACAAAAGCCTGTGCTGTCATATATGAATATGAAATAAAAAGCGAAAAGTTTTCTGCCATAGAAACCTCGCCTCCCGCAGCCTAACGATATACACAGCGAAGTATTACATCTAAAGCTAGGCTGGGGAGCGTTTACTCTCCTCTGTTAATGATACATAATCACTTGTATTAATTCAACTCGGGTCGGATTAATATTAGCTGAAGTGGAACCCAAACATAAACGATTTCGTCGTGTTTTGCAATTCTGAGTGTTAGGCACACACACACACACACACA
>NC_092231.1:38613785-38621285 GCF_036320965.1 Panulirus ornatus | reverse complement strand
ACAAAAGCCCTTATATAAGTAATTCCTGCTTCCTCTTTCCCCACTCAACCCCTTCCCTTCCCCCGGACGGCGCAACAGACCCGCCCAACTACCGCTTCGGAAGGGAAAGACTCAACGCCACAATGGTTGATCGCTCCACAATAGCCCGCGTCTTCCAAAATTGCTTCTCCTTTTGTTTTGCGGTTAATGACTACACATATCCCCCTTGTCCGAAGACTGACGAGGGAAAGGGGATGAGAAACAAAAAAAAATATCTTCCTAAAAGCCTTTCCGCCATTGTAGCTCTAATGTCAGTTTCTTGCACTTGGTTCGCTTTCATTATAGCAAAATGTGCGAGTGATTCCCGCATTGTTGTGGGAGAAGGAGGAGGAGGAGGAGGAAGAGGAAGAAGAGAGTTCGAACACCGCGTTGTGAAATACGGACAGTCTGCCAGTCAGAGGAGGCATCTGGCGAAACAGTGACGGAGACGAACAATAAGATAGGCATGCCAGGAGTTGGTTGTATGTTTCTTCTCCTGTTACATTCAGTAAAGACAAGGATAACGCCACCTTCCTCAACGAAGCTGTCCAGCAAATGCTCTAAGGTTCACGGGTGATTCGTGAATTTTGTCTTAATTGCGTATAACATATCTATATCCTCTCTCGCTCTCTCTGTCTCTCTCAAGTTACTTTCAGGTGTTTTATGTATAGAGGAATACATCTTCTCTTTATGTAATATGTATGTGTGTGTGTGTGTGTTTGTGTGTTTAACCTACCTGGATATATCTAAAATATCAGTATGATAGAACACCAAATTCAACCATGGATTACCTTTTTATTTCATTTACAAATTTAATATGATATCCTGAATTAATTTCCAATGTAGTTAAAGGTGAGGGGACAGGGTACATCACATTTAGCTAAATTAAACATGTAGCCAATTGGTCATATCCCCTATATCAATCTTGCCAAAAGTATATTTTCATATAGTCAGTAGCCAGCAGTAGAACCATTTAGATCAAAACACATAGCAGAAGTAAAGGAATGTTATTTTGCTTTCCAGTTTTCTTTGATGTCGATTAAGTCCATTTCTTTCACTATATCTTCCAAATTCAAACATTAGCTTCAGTAGTTTTGATCTGAAGTCGGCCACCAGAGCTGTGTCATCTACAAACAGCAGCTGACTCTCCTCCCTCGCCGCCCACCCCCAGCATACTGTACACCTGAACCTTTTTCTCATGACCCTCACATTTACCTTCCTCATCAATCTATCCATGAATAGATGAAATAGCCTTGGCGACATAATAATCTCAGCGTGTAATGATAATATTGATAATAATAATGTTAATTATAATGATATTGATAATGAAAATGATAATAATAATAACAATAAATAATGATAATGATAATGATAATGATACTAATGATAATAATGATAGTAATAATAATAATGATGATAATAATAATAATAATAATAATAATAATAATAATAATAATAATAATAATAATAATAATAATAATGATAATGGTAATAATAATGATAATAATAATAATAATGATGATTATTATTATCATTATCATCATTATTATCATCATTGTTATTGACTGTGGACCGACTGTTGCAACCAGGACTCGAACCCATGGGCTCGACCTGTGGTGTCCCGTGAATGCATCATTGTCGGCAACGCTAACCGCCAGACCACGGAGGCCCGTAAATCTGCAGAGCACTGAAAGGTGATGGAGCAGAAACTGATGATGGTCTTTTTTCATAATTCTGTGTACCATTTCTAGTGTCGTCAGTTATATATAGTGGGTAACGATGATGATAAAGTAACGTATAGACATAGTTGACCCAGGGAGGAATCAAAACTGTGCTAATGGTCGTGAGTTTATGACAAGGAAGTCCATATGTTCCTTACAAGTTAGGTGATACCGAAACTGGAGCACTAAGAAGGTTGGTGGAGGTACGAAACCTGGCTGGGATAGAGGACTGCTTAGGTATGTAAAGGCTGGTGGCATAGTTAGGAAACTGGCTGATATTTCCGACTATTTTGTGTACACGTGTATGTGTTAGTATGATACCTATTTGTATATGTGTTACGAGTCTCTTAACCATGTATGTATGTACCATCTTTACTCTTATACATGTATAATACACACACATACACAAGACACACACACACACACACACACACACCCCACACTATTTTTTTGTGATCATATTTTCCTTATTTTTAAAACCCTTTCCCCCCGCCCCAAACCCCTTTTCACCTTATGAGGGTTTGATTTGAATTGGAACGACATGGTATCCCCCTGGGGTCAAACCGTGCTGCCCAAGGGCCCCCAAAACCGGGGCATGTAAAAACGTTATGGTTATACAAAGGGAAAAGGGTTTTGGGGGATCTAATGTGGTTTAAAAGGGGTTGGTTTTGGGGTGCATTACACATGGCAATAGAGAATGAATATAGTGAATGGGGCCCCCTTTCTTAAATTTTCCCCCTTGGCCCCCCCTTTCCCCCTTTTGCAAACCCCGCTGAAATTTTAAAAAACTTTTTTTAAAAAAAAGGGGAAAAACAGAATTTGGGGAGGGGGTTTGTTATTTCATGGGGTGGGGGGGGGGTGGGGGGGGGAATAAAAATTTAAACCCCAAGACGGGGAAATTAAAAAATTAAATGTACATGTGTATTATGTATTTTGTCGGGTGGGTATTTATTTACTTGAGATGTATAGGTATGTATATTTGCATGGGTGGAGTGTATGTTTTACAGTGAAAGGGGGGGGGGTTGGGGGCCTTTTCTTTGGGCCCTGTTTCCTTGCGCAAAACCTTTTCCTAACGGGGGAAAAACGACAAAGAAAAAAAAGAATAAATAAATAAATATATATATATATATATAGGGGAGAGGAGAGAAAGAGAGAGGAGAGAGAAGGGGAGAGAGGGGAGAAAAGGGGAGAAAAGAGAGAGAGAGAGAAAAACTGGGGGAAGTGAAGTTTTTTTAGATTTTGGGATGATCCAGCGGAGGGAACCCATGGAACGGAAGGGGATCAAGGGGGGGGGGGGGGCAAATTTTTCGGGGGGCCCTTGAAGAATTTTGGGGGAATCGAAACTTTAAATCTGGGAAAAGGGCAAAAAAGGGGTATGTTTGAAAATAGGGGGTTCCAACAATGTTTTAGTTGCGAGGGGTGGGCTATGAAAAGTTTTTCCCAGGGGGGTATTGCTGGAAATAATTTTTGAGGACAATTGTGGTGTGGGGTTTGGTTTATCGAGGATAAGAAAGGGGTAAAAATGTGTGGAAATAAAAAAGCGTGGTTGAAGAGCAAAGAGGGTTTTTTTGAAGTATTTTTGGGCACAGGGAGAGAATGAGTGAGGAAAGATTGCCCAAAAGGGGATATATGTTGGGAAAGGTGGGGGGAACGAGGAAAAAGGGGGAGACCAAATTGGAGGGAAAGAGGGAGTGAAAAAGTTTTTGTGTATGGGGGCCGAACATGCGGGGGGTAAAGGGGGGAAAGGGAAATAATTGAATTGGGCGATGGGGGTATCCCGGGGGTTGAACGTGCTGTCAGGGGTTTTGAACCCAAAGGAAATTGAAGCGTCGGGGGAAAACCCCAGGGAAACCTGTGTATATGATTTTTCCCTGAGTGGACGTATGTAATACATTGTGGGGGGGGTTCCCCCCATTTCTTTCGCCCTGTTTCCTTGCGCACCTAAAAAACCCGGGGGAAAACAGCGACAAAGTATAAAAAAAAAAATAAAAATTTATATAAAATATATAATATATATATATAATATAATATATATAAAAAGATATATATATATATACTTATTTTTTTTTTTTTTTACTTTTCGCTGCCCTGCCCTTACCCGGGGTACGAAAGGGAAACAGACGAAAGAAGGGCCCAACCCCCCCCACATCCACATGTACATACATACACTCCCCACAGGGCAAATAACAAAACCCAACATCTTAACGTATACATATAATTTTACACCACCCGACATATACATAAAATACAAATTCGTAAAATTTATTCGTCTCCTTTATTTTATTCCCATCACCACCCCGCCACCAAAGAAATACAAACCCCCTCCCCCCGCATGTGCGGGGAGGTAGCTCTAAAAAACAACAAAGGGGCCCCCTTTCCATCCCCCAAATCATCTCTTCTTCATTATAATGCAAACCCAAATCAACAGTCCCTTTTCCCCAATTCCAGGGCCCCCCAGAACTTTCCATTTTACCCCCCCGACCTTCACATCCCCTGGTTTAATCCAATTTACCGCACTCGACCTCGGGATACCAAAAACGTTTTCCCCTCACTCTAAATTTCCCCACGCCCTTTTACCCTCCTCAAAGTTTAGGGGGAAAAAATACTTTCCCCAATTCCCCCCTTTTCTAGAAACGACAAAAGGGACTGGGGTGGGGGGGCTAAAAACCCCCCCCCCTTGTATTTTAACTTTTTAAAAGGGGGAAAAAGATTTTAAAATATATATATATTTTATATAATATATATATATTATATAAAATATATATATATATATATATAATTTTATTAATATATAATATATAATATAAATATATATAAAGATTAAAATAAGAGTTAAACAACAGATAAAAAATAAAGAAGGGATGGGGGAAGAAAAAAGGGGAAAAGAGGGGGGGGGGGGAGAAAAAGATCACTGACATTTTAACACACAGAAAAAGCCCAAAGGAACAAAAAACCCCTTTTATAATAATTCCTCTTCCCTTTCCCCCAAACCCCTTCCCTTTCCCCCGGGCGGCGCAACCCGACCCCCCCCAAATACCGCCTTTTGGAAAGGGGAAAAACTCAAACCCCCCAATGGGTTATCGCTCCCCCAATAGCCCCCCTCCCTTTCCCAAAAATTGGGTTCTCCTTTTTTTTTGCGGTTAAAGACTACACATATCCCCCCCCTTTCCGAAACTGACGAGGGAAAGGGGGTGAAAACAAAAAAAAAATAAACTTCCTAAAAGCCTTTCCCCCCATTGTAGCCTAAATTTATTTTCCCTTTCACTTGGTTCGCTTTCATTATACAAAATGTGCGAGTGATTCCCGCATTGTTGTTTGGGGAAGGAGGGGGAAAGGGGAAAGAAAAGAAGGAAAATTTTTAACACCGGGGTTGTGAAATACGGAAAATCTTCCCCGTCAAGGGGGCAAACTGGCGAAAAAAGTGACGGGGAGAACAATAAGATAGGGATCCAAGTTGGTTGTAAGTTTCTTCTCCGGAAAATTCATTTAAAACAAGGATAACCCACCCTTTCCCCCAACGAAGCTGTCCAGCAAAAGCCTAAAGGGTTCCCCGGGTGATTTTGTGAATTTTGTCTTAATTGCGTATAACATATCTATATCCCCTCCTCTCTCTGTCTCTCTCAAGTTACTTTCAGGTTTTTTATTATAGGGGAAACATCTTCTTTTATGAAATATGTTTTTGGGTGTGTGGTTTTTGTGTTTTTAAACCCTACCGGGATATATCAAAAAAAACAGTATGATAGAACACCAAATTCAACCAGGGATTCCTTTTTTTTTCATTTACAAATTTTAGGGTACCAAATTATTTCCAAGTATTTAAAAGGTGGGGGGGGAACAGGTACATCAATTTACAAAATTTAAAAACATGTACCAATTGGTCATTCCCCTTATCAATCTTGCCAAAAATATTTTATTTAGTACCCGAGTAAAACCATTTAACAAAAACATAGCGAAAAAAGGGGAATTTTTTTGTTTCCATTTTCTTTTTTCGTTAAATCCTTTTTTTTTTCACATATCTCCAAAATTCAAACTTTAGCTTCTTAGTTTTTTTGAATCGGCCACCAGACGTTATCTACAAACAGAGCGACCTCCTCCCTCGCCCCACCCCCACATACTTTCACCTGAACCTTTTTTCATGACCCTCACATTTCCCTTCCCTAAATCATCCAGAATAATAAAACCCCTTGGCGACATAAAAATCTAGCGTTAAGAAAAATATGAAAAAAATAATGTTAATTTAATGATATTGATAAAAAATGATAATAAAAATACAATAAAATAAATAATAAAAATGATAATGAAAATAAATGATAATAATGATATAATAAAAAAATGAAAAAATTTTAAAAAAATAATAATAATAATAAATAAAATAATAATAATAATAAAAAATAATAATAATAATAAATGTAATAAAATTTTGATAAAAAATAATAATAATATGATTTTATTATCTTTATCATCATTTTTCTCGTTATTCTGTGGACGACGTTCAACCAGGACTCGAACCATGGGCTCGACCTTTGTCCGTGAATGCATCATTGTCGAAACCCAAACCCGCCAACCACGGAGGCCCCCTAAATCTGCAAGCACTGAAAGGTGAGGGAGCAGAAACTGATGAGGTCTTTTTTTTCATAATTCTGTACCTTTAGTGTGTCAGTTTATATGGGGGTAACGATGATGAAAAGAAACGTATAGACAAGTTGACCCGGGGAAATCAAAACTGTCTAATGGCGTGAGTTTATGACAAGGAAGTCCATATTTCCTTACAAGTTGGGTGATACCGAAACGGGCACTAAGAGGTTGGTGGGGGTTACGAAACCTGGCGGGGTAGGGGGATGCTTAGGTATTAAAGGCGGGTGGCATTTGGGAAAAACTGGCTGATATTCCACTATTTTGTGTACATGTATGTTTAGTAAAACCCATTTTATGTTTTTTCGAGTCTCTTAACCAGTATGTATTACCATCTTTACTCTTTTACAGTTAATACACACACATACACAGACACACACACACACACACACACACACACAACCCCATCATGAGCCAAGGTCAAGTATCCAATTATCGACCAGACTCAAGGGGACGATGAACAGCTGGGGTTAGTTGTGAGCCGATTGCTACGCCCATTCGAACCCATGCGGCCCACCCGGGCGGGGCCCTTGGGAAACATTTTTTTGGGTTGGTGGGGGGTGTGTGTTACCAAACTCCCCCTCTATGTGTATATATTTCACTATGTAATATGTTCCCCCTTTGTAAGCATAACAACATTTTCTAATACAATGCTGCATTAATATTCACTCACTGTAATTCAGAATATAACGGCAGCTAATGTAGGCAGAGCAACTTACACAGTAGTTTATTCTGCCTCTTAACATTTGCAATTACTATCTCTATGCATTTAGGATGCTATGCCAACAGACAGCAGTACACAATCAGCCAGCCTCTCTGTATGCTAATTGTATCATTTGTCTTCTGCTAGTTCGACAGATCTCCGTGTTCAAGTAAGGTTATTATGGAGTTCAGATGCATGACATATGAATGGAGGTTTCACTGTGGTAATCTGCATTATTTCAGGGTTGGGTCGTTTGTTGTGCATCGTTGTGTAGGGACATGTGATTAATGTCACTTTTGTTGGTGGTAATGCCCTACTACTACTACTACTACTACTACTACTACTACTACTACTACTACTACTACTACTACTACTACTACTACTACTACTACTAACTACTACTACTACTAACTACTACTACTACTA
>NC_092231.1:38601285-38606285 GCF_036320965.1 Panulirus ornatus | reverse complement strand
GTTAATTTCAAAAGGTTTTAGTTCACCTTATAATGTAGCTGAATGAATTTTACATATTGTTGCGTATTATTTGCGTATTTAGTACGAAATCGGGTATGCGTAAGGATTCATCACATCTTTTTTTTTATAATGCATCATACTGTATAATCTTTTGTATTAAATGGTAATATCTGGCGTGTTGATTACATTACAGAGATGAATTGTTCTTGTATATCTTTACTAAATATTTGTAACATTTTTGCAATATGTTTTTTGTTAGTACTTTTTACGCTACTGCTACGACTAATGTTATTAGTACTGCTGCTGCTGCCACTACTACTACTACTACTACTATTACTACTACTATTACTACTACTACTACTACTACTTTTGCTGCCACTGCTACTACTGCTACTACTACTACTCCTACTCCCACTACTACTACTCTTACTACTACTACTACTACTACTACTACTACTACTACTACTACTACTACTACTACTACTACTACTTCTACTGCCACTGCTACTGCTACTACTTCTACTACTACAACTACTATTACTATTACTACTACTACTACTACTACTACTACTACTACTACTACTACTACTACTACTACTACTACTACTACTACTACTACTACAAATACTACTACTACCTCAAAGTTATTCACCAGATTTAATCTGAAAACCCAAACACTGTATATAAATCTATTGAATCATGAATTTTTTCTGTCTATTTCATGAATAAACTTCTAAATCAGAATGTTCAGAATAGGAAAAAAAAAAATTTGGTATTGGAGCAGCTAATTATTTACGGATTAAATTTCTAGCTGATATACCTCAACTGTAAGTCTCTTTGGGACTGCATCAGACAAAAAAAATTACTTCAATATATACCACATAATATCTACGGAACTGTGGATTACCACAATATAAATAGTTCTGAATTATGCATTTGAAAATGGAGGGAGTATGATGTGATAAGTGATTATTGAAAATATTTCATGTTCATCAGGTGATGGACGCTTTTATATATATCTCTTTTTAATTCAAGAATTCATTTGCTCCCCTGAGCAAATGTGGTAATATTTTCACTTCATCATTTCAGATCAGATATTTGATATCACGTTTCATGCAGTGATTTTGGGCGAAGAAAAGACACGAATGTCTTCGGTGCTGATATGTATGGAGGGATGTTCAAATTATGATTCGATCAATAATTAATTAAGAATATCTGTACAGGTAGAACAAAATCCATTGACACTCGCTGTGAAATCTTAAGAATCCCAGAGAATATATGTATGAAAAGTTCATGAATATCTAAAGCTTACTTGCAATATCCAGATCTTCCGTCAATCAATATGATGCTAATGGTACATTTCAGTACTAATTACAATCATAAAGATATTGCAGCAATTGTATAATGCTTGAAAATGGGCTGTAGATCATAATTAACTGGAATGTATAATTTCATATCTACTATGCATGCATTCCACTGCGTTAATAAATCTATGTAGAACAAGGCTCGCTTCGCTAGTATAATAATCCTTCATGCGCCTCACATTCATGCTACTTTACTCAACACATCTATTTCTCTCTGCCTGTAAAATCACAACGTGAAACTCAGGTTTCATGTACTGTTCTGAGCAGGTGAATCATGAAATGAGAAGATATTCTAGTTTCTGCACAGGCAACACTTGTTTTCTTAGAACTACGAGTAGGAGGACTTTCTACCATGCATGCAAAATGGGTAATGAAGCACTTTGATGAGAACTAACCGCATCATTCTCTGGTTTGACTTAAAGCAGATAGTGATATATATATATATATATATATATATATATATATATATATATATATATATATATATATATATATATATATATATATATATTTGCATCACCCTCAACTTTTTCTTTTACTTTTTGTCTTTCATTATATATCCCAAGTGGGTGAAACTCAAGAAAATTCAGTAGTCTTCAGCAGTATACGTATCTGACTAGGGATTTCTTTTAAACACACGTCACAAATGGCCATGCTTAAACTCCAGATGATTGACATTACAGAGTACCAAGAGAAGGATAAGAGTAACGTTTAGGTGGCAGAGTTTCTGCTTTTAACATGAGTATTGATGTGAGATGTCCGAGTTCCTCCTCATTATTGACAGCAATATCTTACATAGTATGCTGGAAGACAAGACGAACCAAAGATTTACCTCTTCTTAGAGCAGAAAACAACAAAATGTATAGATGTGTACAGTATATCAGTTTCAACGTACATTCAGTATTGTTTAGAGCATTGTCGAGTCTGTAATTTGTGCTTGCATGAAAGTTTGACACTGTGGAGAATATATGACGGTCTGGTAGGCAACATCCACTTGAAGATTAGAGGTTCTGTCATAGCGACTTAACATAGGTTGATCGTTGTCAACTTATAATACATAACACAGCAGCAGATCCCAGCAGATGATTTGGGAATCTTTGAGGATGTACTACACCACAAGACCACTAAATACGAGCGAAAAAGGAAGCATCAAAGCTACACTGATAATTCTACATCTAACAGGTTCGAGTACCAACTTTAGTAACTCACACGGTCAAATGTGTTCGAATATTTGAGAAACTCGTGAACTAGCGATATTTTTTTTTTTCTGTCCAAAAAGTTGAAAAATTCCCTTCAATATCAGAACATATTATATAGCTCTGCCATAACCATTTATGAAATTGAACTAATGATTTGTGAGAAAAAAAGTGCATATGAAACTATGTACCTACAATAAGCTCAAGAATTTTTTGCCATACATATAAGACTGTAATTTTCATATTGTGAAAGATCTTCAGTTTTGTTCCTCAAGACAGTGATTTTGACTACCATCGTGTTCAACCGTTGCACCGTCGTGTTCAAGAGTTGTACGGTCTTATTCACTGGCTGCTTCGTCGCGTTCAAGAGCTGCACTGAACATGTTCAAGGGTTGAACCGTCGTGCTCAAAGGTCGTTCTATCGTGTTGACATCAACTCGGTGACGCTATCCAGCCACAAAAATAAGAACGTACAGTTACCCTCAAGCGATTCAAGATTGGTTCATTTGGCTCATGAACCTTCGAAGCTTCACGGAGTCTCATCATTTCAAAGTCTCGGATCCTCAAGCTTATTCTGAAAAGGTGGAACGTCCATATTGCCTCCAATTCAATCATTCATATTATTCATCAGGAAACCATGGTTGGTCATAGCCAGTCACATCTCCCTAAGTTCACGTGCAAGAGCCTCATCTGAGAGGTGTGTCTCGGTTCTCTGCGAATTTCGAGTTAATGACCCGGTGACCCATTTTCATTATCGTTATGTTTAGTGATTAGATGAGTTTCGGTATATCACTTGTGTTAACAAGATGATGCCAGGACTGATTAGCCTGATTACCTCTAATTAGCTTAATGTAAATTTGTAATGATTAGGTAGATGGATAAATTCTGTATCAGTGAATAGCCAATATACAGATTATATTCATCATTTCACTTTATTTCAAGATCATTTATTCCATGTACGTTCAATGTATGAATACTGGTGGAAACGTAGTCAGTACTTTAGAAAGTGTTACCGAACTCCACCTGCTTTGTGGTTATACCTGGAAAGTCACCATCAGCGAGCCTTAATCAAAGTCAGTGGACGGAAAGAAGTACAACTATGTCGAGGAATTCTCCACACCAGAGATTATCATAATCTCCTGAAATATAAAACATGTTGCAGGTATCACCTTGATCTTTCTAATGCATCTGACACACTATTCACAATTTGCTATGTGACTAATTCACCTCTTACACAATTATCGGTCTTTTCATGGTATATTCTCTCACTAGAACTGGTACCTACTGATGAAACACTGATATGAAACTCATAAAGGACTTTTACTATGGCCTTAAATTGATTTCCATACGCATTTTCATAATCAGTTTTCCGCCAACGTCAAATTACGTATCGATAATGATTACCTTTCGCTTACTGAACCAGACATAGATACCGAGTTAAGGAAGAATCGAGGGACTAGATATCCACTAATACATTATCAGTGTATGTCAAGAGCATTCAATATATATACACTCCCATCGTCAGTTCAGATTAGATATACTATCCCTTTGAACTGGTGTCCACTGCACGTCGTAAATATAAACTTAAAAGTTCCTTGTATTCATAGATCATAAACCTCTTTGGGTATACATCTTGCTCGCTCGGTCATCATCGGAATAGCAGAATTTACAGGAATCGTCCATAGGATCAGTGGATGCCTAGCCCTCGACACGCGAAGGGCATTTTGGCGCAACACAGTCGCCGCGCACCTGCATGAAGGGTGCTTCGGTCCTCCGTGAAATCCATGTAGTAATTACTCAAAACTAGTAGAGGGATTTGCTACGTATAAGAGGATATATGGAGCTCAACAAGGGCTTCCTTTGAAGCCTTTGAATTCATTGACGGCTGAAAGGCGCGTAGATAATTTTTTACGTTGTGGGAATTCAAACCTACCGAGAGATAAATTCCTTCAAATAACGCATGCAATGTTGTGAAATACGATCATAGTGCATAGAATTCTGATATCAATATGCCAGGCCCTCCATCCCTCATGAGTCATTGAATCCAGCTGGATGAATATTAACTGCCATTTCAGCCCGAAAGCTTTAGCTTATTAACCCTTTTGCACGACCATTAAGCTCGCTGGTACGACCCTTAAGAAGTACCAGTGGTAGTACTGCCCTTGAGCACAGCGAAATGACCCTTTGGAAATTAAAGCCTTGCATATAGTAAAGTCGTGAGTTTTCCAGAGGTTGTATAATGAAGCAGAATGAGATCGGATGAATACTTTACGCTGCCTTCAAACACTGTGAGATGTGGAAAAACTGCAAGTGGCGTTTAGGTAAATTTCTAACGAATTCTAACCCAAGCAGGAGTAATGCAATTAGCACAGGAGGAAATGCAACAGCTCGGACATTGAATATGACACAGAAGCAAGCAGTTCAGAAGAGACAAACCTCG
>NC_092231.1:38541285-38598785 GCF_036320965.1 Panulirus ornatus | reverse complement strand
TCACCGGTGGAAAGAAAGTTTTGAGCAACTTAAAAAGAATTTCACTACCTTCACCTCTCCGTGCACTAAGAAATCCTGTTTGCAATTTCTTGAAACTTTACTTATTTTCTTTTTTTAGGATTCGTACACGAACCGGTGCTCCGTTGCAAGTGTTTTCGTAAAATGAAACTTAGTTGTATATCAGGGAGGCTGAGGCTCGTTTCCTAGTATTCCAAGAGCCTTTTCAGCAGTTTGGAAATAGGACAGTATAAATAGGGAGCTGTGGTTTCGGTGCATTACACATGACAGCTAGAGAATGAATGTGAACCGATTGTGGCCTTTCTTCGTCTTTTTCCTGGCACTACTTCACTAACGCGGGAAACTGCGATCAGGTATGGGGGGAGGGGGAACTACTTACCTACACTGCAAGCAAACGAACAGAAATGGAAGAGGACCATCCTCATTCCATCAAAGTAACGTTATTGTCAAGAACAGAAGTTTGAGGATCAGGGCAGTGCCCTTGTTATGAAATTAGGAAGGGCTGTTAAATGATCCCAAGGATACGACTGGGTCTGCCATGCAGGGATGGACACTTACGCTCTCCCAGAGTCCCGAAGCTAGGGTTTCGAAGGGGAGGACAAAGTATGAGCGTCCCTGCTTAAAAGGTGATAGAAATAACATGTGGTTAGAGGAGCCTACGGGGACATAGTTAGTTCATGTGTAGTGTGAAGGCTCAGAAGAGAAGACATGAAGAGGTTGAGTGTGCTGGAAGAGTGGTCGTGATGCACGGGAACTCACGTTGGGAATTGGGTTATCTGTTTCAGGATCATCTCGGTTGGAGCCACACCAATCCTGGTGAGGTCTTTTGAAATCCTATGCCCAGAGGATTTCAAAGCGTGTATGTGAAGAAAGAAATGCTTCGTGGCAGGAAGTCAAATGATAGTAGAACTGAACATACTTGGTGACATTGGTATGGAAAAGTACGAAGATTAAGATCAAAGATATTATGGCACCAAGATCAGGAGACCAAATACATGGAAGGCGATCAAACTGAATTCTTTTTAACACATTAAGTTCAAACACCACCGTTTGAATGAAAACCTCGCGTTATCGAAGTAGCGCCAGAAAACAGACGAAGAATGGCCCATCCACTCATATACACACATATGTACATAAACGCCCATACACGAGCATATCAACATCTACACATATACATGGATATATATACACATACAAAGACATATTGATGCTTGCTTGCCTTTATCCATTTCTGACGCTACCCCGCCCCACAGGAAACAGCATCGCTCCCCCCTGATAATTCTAGTGTTTCTTTAGGTATCTGTCACCTTGGAACATGCCACCAAAGTGAGTTAACCACTTCCACTTTTTTTCCTTTTTATTTATCTATTCATTTTCTTATTCTTATTCTTGTGTGTGTGTGTGTGTGTGTGTGTGTGTGTGTGTGTGTGTGTGTGTGTGTGTGTTGGGGGGGGGGGAATGTCTTCCCAGTGTCAGGCTGGATACATCTCGACAAGTTTTAATTGTCAACACAAGAAAAAAAAGGAAATTCCCAGGAGTGTCTAACTCCCAAGAGGCCTAACATTGAATTAGACCCTTATATCCTCACGTTACGCGGAAAATATAGTATGTTAGCTCAGGTTTTTTTCATCGTCACAAAAAACGTAAAGCAAAATTTGATATCACGGATGAAAAATAAATCAAGACAATAAATCAAGTTATGCCAATATTTATTTCTTCTTTTACGAATTTGTTATCGCAGTATTAGACTAGATATACCATCAGTATTCTATCCTTAAATCAGTGAAGATAAATGTGCCTGGTTCGTATCATGGCTTATGAACACGGATTTAGATAAAACAGAATGATCAACTCGGGAAATGATTGAAGTTCTACGGTGAGGATTTGAATAATTACGAGAGACTGAATAGTGTATTTTTCGAGTCTTCGAGGGTATAAGGTTTTATAGTATACGCTATAAGACAAGATTGACTTCCTAACTGCATTCAGAATCTCACTGAGTTTTGAGTGAAGTTACAGTTTGTGATCATCTATATAAAGGTGGCTAGAACGTATTTCAGACACGGACATCAAGAACCTTGATAATCATTTTGTAATGTGTTTTATTGACTGCGAAGAAAGTTTTGTTATTTAGGAACATTCTCCTACAGAATACAGAATGCACTGTGGCCAAAGATTGCAATGCACATGATGATACACTGCTTGTAGTGATGTAGTGCACGCACACACACACACACACACACACACACACACACACACAATGTCGAAATAGGCAACACGAGTGTAAAACTCTCTCCCCCGTAACACCCACTCAAAATGTACGAGAGTTTGTGTTGATTACCCGTGGTTAATACTTCCGTAGAGTTATCTACGGACAACCTCGAACCCATGTGCCTGAGATGCGGACACAATACAATGTTGCATGACTGAGTATGACATCTGCTTCAGTAGAAATGTCACTAAAAGGTCTAAAGGAGAAAAAATATCTCACAAATTGGGCTAGCTGCTAATAAGCGCACCCATGCTATACTTCGCTGAACATCTCGATAAAATAACTCAGCACAATTGCATATGATGATAAAACAAGGCATCTCCATAGCCCACCGCACCCTCCGGCTCAACTGCCGGCAGGAAGAAAAGAAAAATGAGAATAGATATTGACTAGAACCTATCCATGGATACTTTTTCAGCATAGGATATACCAAATGAGAAAGAATCACTTGGAAAGAGATTACCCCCAAGTATGGGCGAAGAAAAGAAGCGCGTTCGGACGAAAACTTGCAACAAGACTCTTAATACTATTGTTCTAACCCTTCAGATTGGTTTGAATTCTCTTTACTGAGAAAGAAAGATGTATTTTCACTCCATCTTTTTCTTTCATTCTCTGGAAGGGAATGAAACGACAAGCATACAAGGTACACAGTAAAGGAGAGGCGAAAATATCCCAGTTATATTCTCCTTCCTTTAGGTAATGGACTTTCATTATTGAGGACCGAGACTCGTACCTTAGTACCTTCACTTGTTTTTAATTCTTCGTTTGGTTGAGTAAGATCCCATTATCAACCTTGGAAAAACTTCATGGGCTCTTCCTTTGACGATTTCTGGGTACTATCTTCCATTCCCTTCAATTTCCTAGGAATGGCACCCGACCACAACAAGAGGATTCTTCAGGGGCGTCTTAACAGCGAGAATCAAAAGGATATTAATTACCAAGCAGGGGGTCACGAGACGTGAAAAAATGCCCTCTTTTATGGGGCTTTGACGACACTCGTAAACTGATTAATTCCCTCCTTTTCTTGGGTCGGCCATTCACCAGCTTCCGAGGTGGGGAGGAGGAGGGGAGGATGCCATTTTCTTCGGATCTCATTACTCATCTCGCTTCCTAAGCAGAAAATATGTTCATCAGATTTTTTCTTACTTTTTTTGTGTTCTTTTTTTTGCTATTTTTGTATGTGGGATAATTCACTGATATATTTAGCTCGAGAGAGAGAGAGAGAGAGAGAGAGAGAGAGAGATAGAGAGAGAGAGAGAGAGAGAGAGAGAGAGAGAGAGAGAGAGAGAGAGAGAGAGAGAGAGAGAGAGAGAGATTCTTTCTTACGAGTGCTTGCACTGAGATTTTTATCGTAAGGAGAGAGAGAGAGAGAGAGAGAGAGAGAGAGAGAGAGCAACAAATAATTCTGAGTCATCCATTAACAACAGTAAAATATTTGAACTCCTAAGGCGGCATTACATTAGCATTTCTTGCGTCAATTTCTTGCATCATTTTTCTGATTTCCGTAATTTTTTTCTTTTCACCTTCCTTCACCACACACGAATATAGAACCAATGGGCAAGTCATTTCGCATGCAGCAACATAAGCAAGCAAGATGGCACTGACTCTCGAGGAAGCTGTGGATGAGTTTCCTGTGTCTATTAGTAGTGTAGAGAAGCTAGGCACGATAAAAAGGGCATTTGAGTGCGCCCATGGTTGGCGAGAGGAGAAAATGTAAGTATATGTATATCACAAACGTAACATAGGAGAGTTCAGAGGGCTCTTGTCTGATCGCTGGAGTTGTTGAGCGCCAGCATTTATTGTACTGTATGCCATTCTTCGAACTTGCGTGTTCCATGCTGAAGTGAATTCTACAAAGCCCATGGCGAAGTCGTGACTGTCGAGCAGATAAACACACTTTGGTATGAATATGAATAAAACAAAACATCATTCTAATAAATTTGGACTTCATATCTTTGAAAATATGCATAAAAATTGTATCACAGTTATAACTTTATTGATTCTAAAGTTCTATACATCAATTGAAAGGTATTTTTCCACTCAAAAGTATATAAGAACTGAATTTGACGTAGACGATTACTGAGACTTTCGGGATCAAGACGAACCATTTCACATCCCTCAATAGACGACACATTAACGCAAATTCATGAAAAATTGGCGACAAGTGTGATAATTGACGCATGAAGTACTAGAGTCAGTATCCCGTTTTCTGTTTGCCAAAGGGTTTCACCCGCCCGTTAATTAAACGTCAAAAGATCGACTATAAATCTCATAAACGTATTATATCTCAGCATTTTATGATTTTAAATAGCTTTTTCCACAGAACCTTTGACTTACGTACTGCAGAACTTTGACACTCATTATTCTTTTTTTTCCTTTTTCTTTTTTTGCCCACACAACGCCAATAATTAGCGTCCATTATCTTATAGATTACTATTATCATTATCGTCATGGGCAATGGTTTGCTGGCAGCGCATCTCTGGTATAATTATTTTACATACCCCCGGCAGACTGTGGGTGACTGTGTGATCATAATTGTTTGTTTATGAAGGAAATTGATAAGACTTAATAGTTGCTCACTGTATATATACACAGATGGATGGCTGCAACTTCTACCAAGGATTGGAGGCTCCGTGGGAACCATGTGTGTTCCATGTCTAGTGTTGTGGATGTCTTGAGCATTGCCTGCAGTTAAAATCTTTGATTTATATGATAGTTTATGCTATAATTCTATTTTTGTGCTGGCTTTTTCTACGCAAGTTACAGTTGGTTTCATATTAAGTCGTCTACGAAAATTAAGTTAAATGTGAAATATATACGATATATGTATATATACTCGACATTCTGTCACATCAAACGTAAGATAATGAGATAACTCAAAAATCACTTCCTTTTCATGTATCATCAGCCATCCTCTTTCATCTCCTTCCTTACACTCTCCTTCTCGTCTTCTCTTCACTTGATTCATCTCTTCCCATTATATAAGGATATGGGCAACATTCTAAAGAAGTCTCATCATTCTCTTTTCATTCAATTCTCTTTCCTTTATCCTCTAGTGTCAGCCATACAAAACCAGGTCTCATAACCTTGGTCTTGCTCATATGAAGGCTAGGGTACGTTACCAACGCAAGGTGCAGCGATCGATGAAGGCTATACCATATGACTTAGTCAATACTCTCGTCTGGTTCCTGGTAAAGCTACCCAAGTGATCATCTGACATTCAGGAGTGTAGACGAATCCTGCATTTTGCATCTAATCTTAAAATAATCATTAGAGGTTCTGAAAAAGCTATTCTAGCTCAGTCGAAAACTATAGATGGGGAGACGGTCACACAACTACTTTTGTCAAATAGAGAATCCAGTGCCTGGAAATCTTACAGATCTTTCTACGTCTATTTGGAGCTTATTGCAGTGACATTTAAAGGGTTATTTTACACGTTCACTTGACATTCAGAGCGAAGGCTCCTTCACGTCTGGGAGTACGTGTGGGGCGTCCAGAAAGTAGCGCTCTGCAGACATATTCTTGATCCATCGATCATTTATAAAACTTACAAATACGTATGGATACAGGGAAGCCTTTTGTGTTACATTCATGACAAAAACTTACTAATACAAATGGACACAGGAAGCCTTATGTGTTATGGCCATGACCATATAACCAACAGCTTTTGATGCTTGTGAGAGCATTAAGTAAGTCATGATATTATAAAAGTGAGAATTCATATATGTTTTAGATAAGGTAATCCTTACTTGTGTTTAAGACATCTTGTGCAAAGCTTTGGCGTGACCTAACGTTTCTCCCGATGGCCTGCATGGTTATATGATGGTCTTCTATGATTGACAGCGAACAAATAGAACTCCGAGGCTAGGAAATACTTATTCTTATTGCCCGCATAATGCATTTTGGACCAGATCTTAATCTCTTAAAGGAAGTTCAGTGATAGTTAATTGGAGATAAAGTGAAGCCAGATCAGACCGTCCGTGTGTAACAGGTGCACTGTGAGGAGCCTCCACAAGAAGACCTTATGTCCCAAGTGGCAGCTCTGGCTGAAGGACATCCTCGAGTCTGAAGTTCATGACTGGGGAGACGCGAGGGAGTGCCCCACCGCCCTGTCCAGGCGTATTCTTCCGTACCTCACCGGAGGCGAAGATGAAGCGAGACGCTGTAGCGACGACACTCGTCTTCTCTCCCGTCATTTTTTTCGGGGGGGGGGGGGGGAAATCGGACGCCAACCTTAAGAGGAAATGGAAAATTATATATGAAAAAGAAAAATATTTATATATGTATATATATATATATATATATATATATATATATATATATATATATATATATATATATATATACATATAAAACACAGGTCTTGACAGATGTCTCCACGCATTTTCCAAGTGAGTTAGGGCGGTGCTGGAGAGAGAGAGAGAGAGAGAGAGAGAGAGAGAGAGAGAGAGAGAGAGAGAGAGAGAGAGAGAGAGAGTGGGGGACCTATCCACGTGGGAGGAGTGGGAGTGACAAGAACGTCACTCAGGAGAGGGTTTGGAGTTGGCAGTGAGTGACTGACTCAAGACAACAGTTCCATGCGGGGTAAGAACCCCACCTTCCCATCTCTAACCACCACCCACAACCACCACCCCATCATCACCACCACCCAGACTACCCCAATACCACCACATCTCCCCCCCATCCCACCTCCCCACCCCACCCCTTTCCCATCCCTGCTCGACAGAAAAATAAAAAAAGAGAGCGAAAAAAAGAAGAAAAGAAAATCGACCCTGGAATCTCGGGAGTTTTTGAAGCACGACCACCGCGACAGCTTCCAGGAGAGAGAGAGAGAGAGAGAGAGAGAGAGAGAGAGAGAGAGAGAGAGAGAGAGAGAGAGAGAGAGAGAGAGAGAGAGAGAGAGAGAGAGAGAGAGAGAGAGAGAGAGAGAGAGACCCCCCTTTTCACAACCTTTCCAGCAAACTGCACGACAAGTTTCCACGCTCTCGCCCACCCACCCCCTGCTTGGATCTCCTGTCTGCCGCGTCGCGTCTCGCTCGCCTCTAAAAATACTCACTGGAAAGACTGGCTGAGGAAAGCGTCTGGTAAAAATGAGAGATGGAGGCGGGAGGTGGGAGGTGTGGGAGGGGATGGGTGGGTGGGTGGAGGGTGGGGGGTGGTTGGTTTTGTGTCCATCACAGGGCCCGGGCTGGAGGGAGAGGGAGAGAGAGAGAGAGAGAGAGAGAGAGAGAGAGAGAGAGAGAGAGAGAGAGAGAGAGAGAGAGAGAGAGAGAGAGAGAAGGATAGAAGGAGAGAAGGAGAGAGAGAGATAGAGGTGATGGAAAGGGGGAGAAGAGAAGGAGAGAGAGAGATAGAGGTGATGGAAAGGGGGAGAAGAGAAGGACAATGAGAGAAGGAGGAGGGTGTGGGAGAGGAAGGGAAAGGTAGTTAAGAAGAGGGAAGAAAGTAGTGACGGAGGAAAAAGGTAGGTGGGAAAAGGTGAAGATATGGTGGAGAATCAGCCTCCTAAAATCTCTGCCTTGTAGAAAGGAGCGAAAGTTTATGGGGTGAAAGTGAGGCCTGGGTGAGTCCAGGAGACGTTAGAGGGAAGGAGAGAGAGAGAGAGAGAGAGAGAGAGAGAGAGAGAGAGAGAGAGAGAGAGAGAGAGAGAGAGAGAGGGGGGGGGGGGGGGATAAAACCTGAATGGACTCCGGAGGGTTGAAAATGGGAGAATAACAAAGATGGAGGGAAGCGTTGTTTGATAGGGGAGCTTGTCAAAAGCTCCGCTTAGCTTGCAAGCTGCAAAGGGGGGTGTGGGGAGGAAGAAGGAGGGATGTGGGGAAAGAGGGAGGATGGGGTGGTGTATTGGCAAGAAGAGGGAGGTGGGGAGACATCAGGACTAGGGGAGTTGAGGCAAAGTCGCGAAGGAGGGACAGGTGGGGAGATAAGATGGGGGTCTTTACGAGGAAGAAGTGGAGGGAAGAGCATGGGGAGGAGGGAACACCGCGACTAGGGGGGAGGGACAGTACGGAGTCGGGAGGAGGTGAGTAGCGAAGGCGTATGAAACACATGTTCGTAAGACAATGTTTTTCTCTTTTTTTTCCTTGCTTTAACACCGACTCGAAGCCTTTAGACTCGGGTAAGATTTTTGCATTTTACTCCAGTCTTTTCTCTTAGCATCTTGACATCACAGAACTTCTTCTCCTTTCAAAATCCTAAGATTCCTACTGACCCCACGTCCTCCCAACGCATTAGTTTAATGCACACAATTATTACCCAGTTTCTTTTGTGTGGTTTGATGTGCTGGTTTATATTATTATGAGTAACCTTTGCTGTTGAAAGGTCACTGGCGCCCGTCTGTGTCCCAGTTATCTGTTGCAGTATAAACTAAAGATGATTTTCCACACTGGATGCATCTTTTAGAATTCAGGGAAACCATAATAGATCCTTAAGATCAGTATCTATGTATTTCTTGGGAGTTTTCTTGAAGATCTTATCGCAAGAAATTGCTTGGTAGAACCACCCACACGAGACAACAGATGGCTGTGACGACTCGTCGTGTACTTCAATTCTCGTGAGTTTCTTTAAAGGATTATTCTGTAAAATCGTGGGAGGGAGCGTATCTCATGCCCAAGGCAAGGCCGTGCATGCCTGCAGGACGTCCACGAACAGACGGGAAGATCACATTGCCCGTGACGACATCCCCCATTTTTCTTTATGTGTCTTGTTGTGTTTTCTCGTTTTCAAGATGCTGTTTATAAGAAGGTCTAGGTGCAGTTCTAGATTCCAAGAACATTTCTATCATAATGGCATATATATATATATATATATATATATATATATATATATATATATATATATATATATATATATATATATATATATATATATATATATATATATATATATATATATATATATATATATATATATTCCTATGAGTCCATGGGGAAAATGAAACACGATAAGTTCCCAAGTGCACTTTCGTGTAATAATCACATTATCAGGGGAGACACAAGAGAGAAATATAAGGCAGTTGATATACATCGAAGAGACGAAGCTAGGACGCCATTTGGTAAACATGCGATTGTCCAAGACATACAACGAGCGTTCATAATCTTATCATTTTACAAATTTTATCCGCAATAAAGTTATCTGATCTGTATAGACCATCACTAATATTAAGATTATGATTCTTTGTGCATTTGATGATAGAATATTCAATGATTTTCTCGTGGAAATAGAGTTAGAGTTAATAATTGAGATGGCATTACTCTAGTCAGTACAATGATCATAGTTTTTAACGTGATTAAACAAGGCATTTGATTCTTGTCCCGTTCTTATACTATATCTATGTTGCTTAAGTCTAACAGAAAGATCCTTACCAGTCTGTCCAACATGATATTTATCACAATTTCCACTTGGCACTTTATAGATGCATCCAAGAGAATTTTCTGGTGAATTCCTGATTAAGATATTCTTTATAGTATAATTGTTGCTGAAGGCAACATTTACATTAAAGGATTTAAGCAGCATGGGAAGTAAAGTAAAATTATCATTAAAAGGGAGACCTAAAAGATTTTTGGTGTCAATGGGAGGTTTGGGCTCAACTCTATAAAATGATTTCTTTGCCAACTGATGGGATTTATCAATGAAAGATCTAGAGTACTTTAACGTAGATCCAATGGAATACATAAATATATATATATATATATATATATATATATATATATATATATATATATATATATATATATATATATATATATATATATATATATATATATATATATATATATATATATATATATATATATATATATGCATGCGCTTTGGCCTCATTTCGCTTAAGTTAACACCATATCACCAACCCTTTTTTCATCATCTAATCAGATATCAGTCTTGTGTTCCACTTTAGTCATCTCATACGACCACTTAGCTATTTCCGATCCGTTTGCAAGGAAATGTCACGAAACATAACCGCTTTTGATAACTCGTTACATTATACTACTGGAAACATTGATAAGCGAGCACCCTGTGAATACATCGGTTCCTGCAAAGCAAGAACTCAATTTCTGATGCTTTTCTGGTGGAGTAGCGATCGCTTACTGGCGTATAGACATAAGAAAAAGGGCATATGCTCTGCGGTTTATTCGTGAGAGTTTCCCACGTGTCCTTTTTTTCCTCCCTACCAAATATCTAACCTTACTGAGTTGAATTGATTTTCTGAGGGCGTCACCATCCTTCAAGAAACTTATAATTCTGTCTTTTAGAAGAATTCAAACCTCCAAACGAATGGATGCAAAGAACCTCAATCTGTTAGCTGAAGTAGTACTGAGATCCACATTACCTTCCCAGATCGCCTTTCAGCTCTCTTTTCCTTCACGGAATCTCCAGCAAACTGGGGTCCTGATCTATTACCAGAACTAATTGTTGAGCTGTACAGATAGATATGATCTTCATCCTGTCTCTGCAACCAGAGCTTGGGACGCCTACCAGGTACTTGATCTGGTTCCTATTTCTTTGCGGACCCACAAGTAAGGCAGGTACGATAAATCCATTGTCGGAAAAGACGTTCTCAGCCAGGTCGGTCCAGACCTAAGAACTACTGCACACGTTCAGTCTTGCACGCAACGTTCTCAGCCAGGTCGGTCCAGACCTAAGAACTACTGCACACGTTCAGTCTTGCACGCACCTAGAACTGTGCTTTCCAGAACTTGAACGTGTGGATGGAAAATTAACAAGGCTGTCTTAATTGTGTAGACGAAGATGTTGGCTTGCGCGATACCGATGATGACAATCGAATGACGAAGGTCAACTTTGTTAACACCACCCCAGAACCCCTGAGTGGACCTTGTTACCTACTAATCCTAAGTTCTTGTCTATATCTCTCATCTTGAACTACGTCCCCTTAGAACCAGTATAGTCCTAGTCCTTCCACTTTGCTACACCTATCTCCCAGCGTACCCGCGACAGAAAAGTGGCTTGCTGGTATGACTCGATATGCCTCGAGTTGTAAGAGTTGCGTTTGGACGGCACACCAGAGACGGTGAGATTAATGACACTACAGGAACTCCTCTTCGGCCAGTTCTCTAGGTGAAAGAGAACCTCAGCCCCTTAAGGTCTGATGTATTACAAACATCGTATGCTTCGAAGAAGGACAAGGGTTTAAGACTCACTAATGACATTATACAATTGGATTCTTTTTTTTTTTTTGAACGCTTTCTTAACAACTGACGAAAACAGATATCAAGCACATGCAGCCGATCTCATAGTGTAGAATGATGTCGAAACTAAACTGATGGCTGTCCCTCCATATCTATGGATAAGGTGCGTACATTATACTAGGAGTGACTGTTAACTGCTCAGTTTTTTAAGGAGAACTTCACTCGTGTTCGACTTATGATTACGGTACGTGGTAGATGTGGTGATGATTTATGCAAGTAGTTTATAGATCCCACTACCAAAGGAAATGCTTTGGTCAAGAAGACATGCTTATATCATACCAAAATTATTCCATAGCTGTTGCTATCTCATTTGCTGTAAATATTCTAAGGTTACAGTACTGACTAGTGTTCAAGAAATAAAAGAATACTGGAAAGCAGAATACCCTGAAACATACAGATGCATGCATCATGTATTTCAAACAGAGCCCCTCAAAGAATTCAATGCAAATGTTGTCATTCAAAGTTTATCCAGGGCGAACGAAGCCAAAGTGAATTTCGCGTTAACGTAAAAGCTCATTTCTGAATAGAATAATCAGCCAAGAATTTACATACAGAGGGCATTGAATACTAGCGTCTAAATGTGCCTTTTGTGTCCTGTCCTGCTCTGGTATGGTACAGGTTCACAACGGCAAAAAAGAAATTTTCAGGAGGTCATTCATAAAACTCGACTGTTTTTAACCAGAATAATTTTTTTCTTTAAGAAATGAGGCTTTTTTTGTCCTCTCCTCGTGTACATGAAGGAGACCTTTCTCTTGTGTTTTTTCTCGGAGACATTTTCAAGATATCTCACTCATGCCTGGGTTGTCCGACTCCTTTTGAGTCCACTGCTCCATCGTGAGTCTTGTCATCCAGCTACACTCATCTCATGTCTACAGTACTCACACCATACCACTCACTCCTCTCTGTGTAATACCCTGCCTTCCACTGTGCACTCCACCTCCTTACTAACTTTCCTAAAGTCGGTCCACTTCACTCAAAATGTCTTACTCTGTCCATTTCTTAAACGCAGTGCCTTACACCATACAGTCTACTCTGTTATGCCTACCCCATCTAACCTGCATATTTCACATCACTCCATTCACTCCACTTCTTTCATTATAATCCATTCAGTGCCTAACTAATCAGCTTAATCCAGTTAATCCACTCAACTTCCATTCTCGATTTCACTTCAATCCATCCATTCTAAGTCCACTCTCATCATCATGTTCCATTAGGCTTAGTCCACTTCAACTCTCATCATGCCACTCCGCTTTTCACCACGTAAATTACTCACTCGTCCTCTCATTCCAAGTTGCCCTCTTCACCTCCTCACTTAGAATCCAGTTCAAACTTCTCCTGAGCTTTCGCACCGGACAAAGCTCCAGGGGTGTGTAGTGCGCTGTGATAACGCCCAAGTAGAGAGGCACAGTCATGACCATACGGCACAGGAGAGGAAATGTTTTAACAACACGTCTGGAAGAACTTGCACACCAATGTTGGACCTCCGTGGTATAACGGTTAACGTTCCTGACCGTGACGCACTCACGGGCCGCCCAGGGTCGAGTCCAATAGGCTCAAATCCTTGTTGCAGCATTCGGTCCGCAGTCAACCCAGCTGTTTATCCAACCGTAGGGGTTGATCAATGAAGCGAGTACTTGGCTCAGGCTAAGGTATATGCATAAAGAGAGAGAGAGAGAGAGAGAGAGAGAGAGAGAGAGAGAGAGAGAGAGAGAGAGAGAGAGAGAGAGAGAGAGAGAGAGAGCGTTAGTGGGATGGACTTGATTAGGGCCTCAGCTGCCCGTGCCGTCTCAGCTAACATAAGAAAAGAAGACTGTGGTTCCTTAGCCTCATAAGCAGAATAAAAAGTTTGAATAACATGTATGAATATTTCTCAGTAAATTTCAACAAGAATTGTCTCTTCTTTATCTCTCTTTTCGGGTCAGTTGGACCCAGGGGTAGTGGACTTGTTCTAACTCGTGACGACAGTATTCCGGGATTAAAGAAACATCCTTCCCCCCTCCCTACCACTCTCTCAGTCCACACTTCCGTCACCTGCACCTTCAGGAGACATTTTTGTTAACGCTCTCACTCCTCGCCTCGTCCCCCGTTCTTCTCCCTTACCCGAATCAGACACCTATTTCTCGCCCTTCTTCCCCGCCACTCGCAACGGCTCTCGTCGATGTCGCGACCACGTTACGAGTATTCAAATTAAACTGCTCACTCAACACGCACTGTCGTCTCTGGCTGCATTTAGACAGCATTCCCGTGATCGCCTGTCTCATCCCCCGGCGGAGGCGACACGTTCTTTGACGACCTCGAAATTAGCTCGTGAATTGTTCGTGTGTCGGGGGATCTCACGAAACTTAGACATCAAGGTTTGCGCCGGGAGTTTTACCAAAAGAGGGTGTGAATTTTAGCCCTGTGATCGCTGGGATAATCCGTGCACCGCCCGCCCAGGGATCCCCCACGAAACAATGTTTCATTAGCGTGTCGGAGCTTCTGGTGCGAACTTTAGCATATCTGTGACTGACGTTGGCGTTCGTTAGTCTGGCAACACACGCTCGGACGCAATAAACTGGTCGACGTTGTCTGTATGTCTTCGAGGCTTACATGAATTTTGGCTGATCCAATGCCCTCTGAAGAAGTAGATGAGAATTCTATGTGATAAAAGGTGTCAAAGATAACGATGGTAGGCACAAATCAGTGTTTGATGAACAATTTGCTATTTACATTAAGGGGGTTATAAACTCGTGGCGTCCCACTCTCTTAATACAACTAAATTCAAGCACCAGCAGACCAGTGGGTTCTAACGAGGCTGTTTGTAATGGTGGAGGAGAACAGGAACTCATGGACTGATTTGGTTGGAGTTGGAGACATACAGATTTTTCTAAACTTTTTGTTATCCGCATTAGTAATTTCATTACTTACTTTATACCATTTATCTACTATTCATAATATGATGTTACTTCTTTAGATCTTTCCTAAGAAGTTTTTGCTTAACTTCATGTTGTTGCCTTTGAGTCTTTCGAGATTTTCACAGATGACACCTTCAAAATCGTTTAAAGGAAAGATTGTCATTAGCTCACCCTTTGCTCCTCTCTCTTCCAAGGTGGATTAAATTGTGGCGTGTAACCTCTCACTCTAGCTCAGCTTTGTTAGGTCTGGTACCATCCTTGTTGCTTCCATCTCTCCTTAGATGTGATGTGAACAGTTTGCTGAATATTTCTTTATCCACGAATCAGATATGCATCTTTTATTTATCTATTTATTTGTTATTCATCTATTTCTTTTTCAGACAGAGGATTTCTTTTCCTTTACATTTCTCCTGAAGGTGGGGCTCTGACGATAGCTTAGGTACATTGTGAACTCCAAGGCCACTCACACACCACATATTCTTGCAGCTAATTTTGTGCTTTCCCTTTTCCATTCCTCTGCTCTTGCTACCGTTGTCCTCCCACCCCTACATCCCTCTGTCTATCCTTCACGTACAGTTTACATTCTACGAAAATCGTATCTTGACCGCATGTAATTTTTTTCCTCTGCCACATACATTGCTTTAACAAATCCAAAACTACCCCCACGTACTTCTAAACCTTCATCAACCTCTCGGAACCTCTCTATCCTCTATCCAGTCTCCTGTCTTCCACACCCTACCTCACTAGGCCTTCTAGCCCCTCCTTACCTGTCTCCATATCCCATTTATCTAGCCCTTCACCTACGTGCTTATCCACATACCTCACGGGTCTGTGTCCTCATCTGAGTACCATCACTAGTGTTCACCTCTCAGTCCCATCACCCATATACCTCCAAAACCCTGTTTCCTTGTCCCTTGATTTACCTACCTATGCTTAATCTAACCCTCTTACCTATCCACATAGTAACCCATAAATATATCTGACATTTTGCCTACCCAAGCCCATATCTCACCTCTCTAGCCCCAGCTGACCACTTCGATAATCGATTAACCATCCAACACACCCTATTAGTCTCCGTACCCCAATAACCCACTTCCCTTCTAAAGGTCGGGATCCCCTTGTGTGCTTTGATTCCCCACCTAAACATGAACATGTAATCCAACCATTGAAAATGAACAGAGTGCCAAAAACGCTACTGATGTCGGAGCTTAAGATATAAGATATTTGATCCTTAGGAAATAGATGAAAAGGTGTTAACGTAAAGGATTCATTCATGTTGTTGCTGCTGAGGATACACCAGTCCTTCACTCCAGCACAGGCTCTTATATGCAGATGATCCATACGCCATTTTCATTCTTGTGAATTCATCTCAGAGATGGATATCAGAATACTAACTGCATTCTATGAATACAGAATCTAAGCATATATCTCTCATTTACGTAACCGTTCGACCTCTGTTTAAAATGGCAGAGTAGTGAACCTCGAGTTTAAAACAACAGAAAACGAGAAATAGAATAATCTTAAGAAGAAAAGTATATGAAAGTATGTCATAAAATGTACATAAAAGTATATAAATTGATAAGCATACGAGAAAGAGGTAGAGTATTGAAGCAGATGTCCACAACGAGCACAAGTGTGAGGCTGTGTGTGTGTGTGTGTGTGTGTGTGTGTGTGTGTGTGTGTGTGTGTGCGTGTGTGTGTGTGTGTGTGTGTGTGTGTGTGTGTGTGTGTGTGTGTGTATGTGTGTGTGTGTGTGTGTGCGTGTGTAGCTGTGACATTTTCTGTGGCCATGTCACACGTCTTGTTACTGTCACCATGGTTGGAAGCGGGTCTCTCTCTCCCTCTCTCTCTCTCTCTCTCTCTCTCTCTCTCTCTCTCTCTCTCTCTCTCTCTCTCTCTCTCTCTCTCTCTCTCTCTCTCTCTCTCTCTCTCTCTCTCTCCGGCTTCCTGAAAGCTCACACAATCATCTCTTGCGTCCTGGTCAGCGTCTCTGGTTCTCTCTGACCCCTGCGTCCAAATAAAACCTATACACCAACATGAGGAAGATCTGCCTCTAGTGAAGAACGTGCTGACGAAGGTGTGAAAAGAAATATTACTCGCATAACGAAAGTGTGAAAAGAAATATTACTCACATGACGAAAGTGTGAAATGAGATATCACTCACATGACGAAAGTGTGAAAAGAAATATTACTCGCATAACGAAAGTGTGAAAAGAAATATTACTCACATGACGAAAGTGTGAAATGAGATATTACTCACATGACGAAAGTGTGAAAAGAAATATTACTCACATGACGAAAGTGTGAAATGAGATATTACTCACATGACGAAAGTGTGAAATGAGATATTACTCACATGACGAAAGTGTGAAATGAGATATTACTCACATGACGAAAGTGTGAAATGAGATATTACTCACATGACGAAAGTGTGAAATGAGATATTACTCACATGACGGAAGTGTGAAATGAGATATTACTCACATGACGGAAGTGTGAAATGAGATATTACTCACATGACGAAAGTGTGAAATGAGATATTACTCACATGACGAAAGTGTGAAATGAGATATTACTCACATGACGAAAATGTGAAATGAAATATTGCTCGCATGAAGTAAGTGTGAAACTGAATATTACTCACATGAAGAAAGGGTAAAATGAGATATTACGCACATAACGAAAATATCAAATGAGATATTACTCACATGACGACAGTGTGAAATGAGATATTACTCACATGAACAAAGTGTAAAATCAAATATTACTCATATGGCGAAAGAGTATGATGAAATAATACATGACGTAAGGGTTAAATTAAATATTAACAAAAGAATACAATGTGTGTGTGTGTGTGTGTGTGTGTGTGTGTGTGTGTGTGTGTGTGTGTGTGTGTGTGTGTGTGTGTGTGTGCGTGTCGTTACTTACATTACACCTTCGTGTAAGAATCACATCATCAGGGCAGATACAAGAAAGAAACATAAGTGAAGTACAGGATATATATACACAGAATCCACGTCAGAATGCAGTATGCACGCTGCCTCCACGCCGAAATACAATATACACACAGAAATCTATGTCCGAATGCAATATCCACACAGCACCCACGTCATAATGTAATACACACTCTGTATCCACGTTCAGATACAATATACGCACAGCGCCCAGTTGAGAGCACTGACTTAGTAACAAATTATTACACGGATTTCAGTATTATCTCCACAAGAATTGGGGGCATAACAGTATCAAGTTTGGAAGTCAGTGCCTAGTGTTACAGCTGGGAGGGCACGGCCTCTTCTCTGATATTCAGTGGGATCGGGCGCCCAGACCGTGTGTATGTCGCCGTATATTGTCGGATATACGTAGGAATCGAGGGTAATATGTTCACAGCTTGGAGGGAAAGTCCAACTCTCAAATATAAGAAGAACTCTGGTGTCATATCGATTTGGCATCGAGTCTCTTGAGTTTTCGAAAAGGTATTTGAATAAATGTTATGAAATTTAAGGGTTGCTGTTTGGTTATAAGGTTGTAATTGCTCTTGTTGTATATGTGTGTTGTGTTTATATTTATTTGTTACTTCGGTGGCTGGGTTGAGTTGTTATGTATTTGTTACTTAGGTGAATAGGAAGGGTGTTAATATGTATTTGTTACTTGGGTGGCTGGGTGGAGTATTCATATGTGTATATTACTTTCGTAGTTGGGTGGGTTGTCATACGTATTTTTTATTTGTTTGTGCATATGGAAAGGGAACGCCATATTCGTAAGACCCAGTCTCATATTCCCTTTTTTTATCGTCATATCATCTTCTTTAATTGTCTAATAGTATGTACTTTTTTTGCTGACTTAGCCTTGTCCATGAGCCGTCAAGTTCCTCTGTTCGATACCCTTTCGTAGCTTCCAGTTGCACCCTCTTGTTCTGGACTCTTTTCTATGGTAAAGCAACTCTTCATTATCAACTAGGTCAATGGCCTCAGAAATCTAAACGTTAGTTATATCTTCCTTTATTCTTTCATTCAAGTTGGGTAGATTGAAGTTTTCAGATCTCTCTTTGTCTGTGTTCATATGTGGCAATCCAGATACAAACTGGTCTCTCTTATTTGTCGAAAACAGAGCCCACTCTCTCTCTCTCTCTCTCTCTCTCTCTCTCTCTCTCTCTCTCTCTCTCTCTCTCTCTCTCTCTCTCTCTCTCTCTCTCTCTCTCTCTCTCTCTCTCTCTCTCACAGAAATCCAAGGGGCTAGTTGCACATGATCTCATTTTCCTAAAACCGTGTTATCTCTTAGGTAATTTGTCTGCCGGAGAATTCTCATCCATTTGCGTCTTGATCATCTTTTCCAATATTTTGCAGGCGACATTCGTCAGTGATGCTAGCCTGCAGTTCAGCTCTTCTTCCCCACCTCAATTCTTAGACATAGGTATGACGTATTTGCCCGTTTTCTACTCCCTTATCCCATTGACATAATGAGGGTTCGAACCCATTCGGGTCCGAAGCCGGCCTATCTTATGGTCAGTGACACCAAGCACTACGCCACGGAAGCCCGTGTGTGTGTGTGTGTGCGCGTGTGTGTGTGTGTGTGTGTGTGTGTGTGTGTGTGTCCTTGCGTGTACATGCGACTGTACACCTATATGTGTGCTCGTGGGTATATTCTGGGTTCTGGTGAAATCGCACTTCCCTTCCCTTTCCCCAGCTTTCTTCCCACCCTCCTCCTTTCCCTTTCCACATCTTAATTCCTACCTTCCTCCTTTCCCTTTCCTTATTACCCTCTTCCACTCACCTCTCTCCTCACTCCCTCCCATCTCGCCTCTTTCTTCATCCTGCATAAGAAGACTTTCAGCCAACACGCTTCTTCTGAGGTATGCAAATTATATATGTATTTTTCCCTTTCGCTCACTTTTTTTATATTTTCGTGGGGAGAAAATACTCATCCTTGTCTTATCCTGTGTAATTAGAATTCGCTCAGCTTGTCTAGGTGAACGGAAGCTTTGAACTTAGACGATGGACGAAAGCTTATGACAAGTTTGTGTTCAGAGACAGAAGTAGCCACAATACTTTGTTCAGGTATTCCGATGCTACTGTTAAAGTTGATACTGCTTACTGTTGTTGCTCCTGTTGTTGTTGATATCGTTGTAATTACTGTTTCTGTTGTTACTGTTATAATTATAGTTATCTGTTGTTACTGTTGTCATTATAGTTTCTGATGTTGATATTGTTGAAACTACTGTTTCTGTTGACAGTTTTGATTACTGCATCTGTTGTTGACTTAGTTGTAATAGTTGTTTCTGTTCCTACTGTTGTAATTACTTTTTCTGTTGTTTTCTGCTGATTCTGCTGCGTGCTGCAACTGTTTACTTTTTTTGGCTGGTACCACTGTATCGTCCATTGGAGTGTTGCACACTGTTGCAGATGCTGTTCGTTGCTGGTGTTCCTACAGCTGTATGGATCTATTGCAGCTTTTCCAAGACTTCTACTCCATCACGGAGTTGCCATTGACAGCAGACTTGAGTTATCCTAGAACAGCCAAAATATAAATGACTGAATTTAGAGCTGATTTCCCAGTAGATGTCATACCTCCAGTAATCTACGTCTATGAATATATCATTGAAGAGACTAGAAGTCCGCCAGATGTCCTTCACAAGGCGCTGAGAAATACGTAGAAAATTTCTATACTTTCCTTTCTCTTTGAGTAGGATCAAAAAGAAAATGGAGGCGAGTGAATGACCAGATCAAAGTGGCCCCTTAGAACTTACCTCGGTTAGTGATAACTAGGAAACTCGACATTATCTGCAGTAGAGTTGAGAGATAGGAGTTATCTGAGCCACAGATGGTGTATGCGGGGAGCAGAAAAGTGTTATGGTTTGTGTATGTCGTGGGTGGGCGAAGGTGAAGACAGTGATGTAGTGTACGCTGGTGTGTGTGTGCGGCAAACTGGAAGCTTCGTTTGTGAAGTCTCGATCCGTTTGTGTAGGAAGGCATTAGCAATATTAGCTGCTTCTGTTTCTGTAAGACAGAGATTTTTTTTCAGTTTATGGTTGCTCTGTGTGTGGGAGGGTTAAAGGGCGTTTGTGGGGTTCAGGGTTAGAGTGTTGTATAGTTGGAATCAAAGACAAAATTGTGGCTGTTCCATACAAAACATAAGTGGATAATTGGTAGTCTTAGATGGTGGGTATCAGATTGGGAGTTGATGGATATTATGGTTGGCTTTCAGTACAGGAATAGTCATAACAAGATCCTGACGACTTTTGTAAGACATTGTAAGGATAACTGACGAAAATAGAATGATATATTCAGGCCTGCAATAGTCTCATGCCATTTAAGATACAAGAGAGAGGCATCCATAAAGTCTCCTTTGTTCTATAGGATACTGGGAGTAATTTCCGACTCTCTGTGAGATGTATTGGATGTAAGAGATTCGTTATCTAAGAGGTCCTGCTTCGTATATGTTCAGTGAAGTTTAGTTCCATACTGTAGTCTGAATCCTGGTCGAGGAAGTCGGTCCGCAGTAAATTCAGCTGTTCATCCTCCAAAATGAGGTTGGTCGATAAATTGGCATGAATTAGGATATATATAAAAAAAAAAAAAAAAAAAATATATATATATATATATATATATATATATATATATATATATATATATATATATATATATATATATATATATATATATATATATATATATATATATATATATATATATATATAAGTCGTTCATAGACAAGTCTTAATAGGTTTTGATTAGAAATGTCTAGTTGTTTTAAATGCATATTTCAATGTTTTGAACATTAAGTTATAAACTCTACAATCTCAGTCTCGAGTAGGAGATACTGTCTTTGCCTAATCTATGAAATAAGTCATGCTTTAATATATTTCTATAATGTAGGATTATAACTCTTCAATTTTCTTTATTCCTTCTCGATTATCAGTTTCACGTTGGGCTTTTATGACGTCATATAATCTTTCAAGGAGCATATTTTGATTCTATGTATATAACAGGAACTCATAATATAGATATAACGTGCATATTATCCTTCCTTTATAGACTCTGATGATGGCATATGAAATTACCTAAACGCAACCCAATAAAACCAGAGCAGGTCATCCAAGCCTTTGTTATTTTTTTCTCATTACGACTGCGTTTACAAACGAGATGTGTATATATATTATATATATATATATATATATATATATATATATATATATATATATATATATATATATATATATATATATATATATATATATATATATATATATATATATATATATATATATATATATATATATATATATATATATATATATATATATATATATATATATATATATATATATATCTTTGTCACTCCATCCTTCTACCTCCAATTTGGTATCCCACTTTTACTCGTTCCCTCCACCTCTGACACATGTATCCTCTTTGACGATCTTTCCTCACTCATTCTCTCCATGTAACCATACAGATTCAATACACCCTCTTCTGCATTCTCAACCACACTCTTTTTATTACCACACATCTCTCTTACTCTTGCATTACTAACTCGAACAAACCACCTCACACCTTATATTGTCCTCAAACATCTTATTTCCAACACATCCACCCTCCGCACAACCTATCTATAAAGTATGCCTCGCAACCATATAAAATTGTTGGAACCACGATTCCTTCAAACATACTCACTTTTGCTCTCCGAGGTAACGTTTTCGCTTCCACACATTCTTCAACGCTCCCAGAACCTTCGCCCCCTCCCCCACCCTGTGACTCACTTCCGCTTCCATGGTTCCATCCGCTGCTAAACCTACTCCCAGATATCTAAAACACGTTACTAACGCAGTCTCCCGCGTTAGCGAGGTAGTGCAAGTAAACAGACGAAAGAATGGCCCAACCCACCCAAATACACATGTATACACATAAACGCCCACACACGCTCATATACATACCTATATATCTCAACGCATACATACATATACATACACAGACATATACATATATACACATGTATATATTCATACTTGTTGCCTTCATCCATTCTTGTCGCCACCCCGCCACACATGATATGGCACCCCCGTCCCCCGCGCGCGTGCGCAAGGTAGCGCTCGGAAAAGACAACAAAGGCCACATTCACTCACACTCAGTCTCTATCCGTCAAGTGTAATGCACCGAAACCACAGCTTCCTGACATGAAGACAGAAGTGTCACGTGTCAATGCCTGCGAGGCACGTAACTTGGCGACACCAAAGAAGACCCAGCTATGTCACTGATACTGTTACAGACGACCAAGCTATGTCACTGATACTGTTACAGAAGACCAAGCTATGTCACATACTGTTACAGAAGACCAAGCTATGTCACTGATACTGTTACAGAGGGGAAATCATCTCATCTTCAGTCGGCGTGGCATTTACACGTAAGAGGAGTCCAGTGTGGCAGACTTGTAAATAAATGGCAAGAATCTATTAACAAGTTGGGGGGAGGGGGTGATTTACATGACAGAGCGACGAGTGAGCACCCCTTAGCATGGGAGTGTAGCCAGCACCCTCTGGACTCACAGCATCTCCTACCTCCCACGAGACTTGACTCCATACTATGTGGGAGCAATGCGTTACTTTGCACGATGGCGATGAGAACCAGAATCAGAGATTATATCTTCTTCATTGCTCTCTCTCTCTCTCTCTCTCTCTCTCTCTCTCTCTCTCTCTCTCTCTCTCTCTCTCTCTCTCTCTCTCTCTGATTCTCTAATGGCAGAGGAATAACAGGTATCCTTGAAGCCGCAAATGACCTTCACCCGTGTTAGCAGCTGTTGTGCTTTATCTAAAACTTCCAATTTTGGTCCCCCCGTGTTGTTGTTTGGGGGTAATTTACCTCATCGCAAAAGCTTTAAGGGGGGGAGTATTTTGCCGCGGGGCAGCTGTGAGCTGGGACCTTCATAGTTCCATGAAAACTTGACGGTTGGAATTTTTACGCTCGGGACAATATAACGCTATCCCTCAAAATCACTTAATTTCCTTGGCTGCTTTATTTAGCTAAGTTTTGTTCTTGTCTTTTCTCTATCTCATTCGATATTCAGTATTAAAAAGTATATTTTCAGGTGAAAACACAGCCATAATGAGGTGAAGTGCCTGAACTATACTACATTGTCGTAAATGGGCCACGTTGCCGTAAGTTCTTCATATTGTCGTAAGTCAGAACGCCTTGTGCTCCTCCTCTGCTCACCATCCGTCGAAGACCCAAAATGTCAGAGACTGCCAGCTAGCCAATCCGCGAACAAAAAATCCTTATGAACCCTGGCATTACCATCTTCCTTTCGTATGTTCGCTTCAATTCAGTTTTCTTTTCTCTCCCCCTCGTGTCCCTCCTCCCTCTGCCACCCAACACCTCCCCGTGCCCTCCTCGCCAGCCTATCAAACACGCATCAGGGAAGCGTGGCTGGCTCGACACCAGCACACACCCTTCCCTCACCCCCCTAAACCCTTGGCCTCACCCCTAAAGCTGTGATAGTGATTCCCTCACCCTAGCAGCCCCTGTTCTTGGTATAGGCTAAGGCACTTAATGGAAAGAGCATTATCTTCAAGAGATACTGCCAGTACATCGAACTCTTATCCCATATTAAAAACAAGAGAGTTTTTTTAATCGTACACGTATTGCTCCACTTTTATTTCTAAGACTCCAGAAATAACCTTCAGGAATAAGCATAGAACTTTGATACACCGAAATGATATAAACCTGACCCTCATTCTGCACCTTTCTGCCAAGCCTCCTTTGTACTCTACACGATTGTGTCACTTTAAAGCAAGTACTTTGTATTCAGTGAACTCAACTCTCTTTCAGCGGAATTCAAAGGCTTTTGGCCCTCGCAGCTTACCCTATATTGAATTCAATCTTAACACCATGAAGGCAGAGTGGACCGTATTACATTTTTTTATTCTGGTGCAATCGACTCTCATTTTCCGTCACCTGCCGTAGGATCACCTCACATAATATACACAAAAAGGAGACACTGAGCCAGGAATGCGAGATTGTAAAAATTAAGATTTCGATCAACAGCAAAATCATTTTCGACAACTGTGTAGTCAGAATGGTAAGTCATGACGTGCTCACAACTACTCACATCCCCTCTGAGGAGTTCGGGCAGAGAGAGAGAGAGAGAGAGAGAGAGAGAGAGAGAGAGAGAGAGAGAGAGAGAGAGAGTTAGCAGTAGTCATGAGGTGTAGAACAGATGCAAAAGAGGCAAAGAAGAAATGAAGATAAAATATATGGATAAAAGAGCATAAGCAAAAAAAAAAAAAGTGTGTCAGAGTTTGCCTTGGACATCTCATGATAACACGTCTCACTCCATAATCTTGATGCGACGCTTCTGGATAACTGAGATTGCAACCCGATCGAAGGATATGTGCTTGAGAGTGAGAGAGAGAGAGAGAGAGAATAGAGCAAACTTCTAGACATTCGTTGGCATACATATTGCAAAGAACTCTCTCAAAAATGGATTTTTTTTTTCGTGTTTTACACAAGTGAAAAAGAAAAAAGGAATATTTTCCTCAACTCTTGATAAACGGAAAAAAAAGTGTTAGGTTCTGAGGTAACAAAAGAAATCTGAGATGGCTTGGTAGCCGGGCGTCTCTCAAAATTTTGCACTTAGCTTATTAGCTGTAGCTGCCGTGTCATTCCTTCAGGATCACAGGTGACCTTGTGAGATCAAAAGATCCATATTTCGTTGATCAGTACTTTGCATCATTTGCGCGTCTCTTGTTGTGAATAACGAACCAGGAACCGCTAAACTGGGTCTGTCCGCTTGGTTCAAATTACCGTCCCTTGAACCCTCGAACTACGTACCCATGAAACCTTGAATCAATCCCACATGAATCTTCATACCAGTGCTAAGTAAAGCGTCTTTGCTTCGACCCTTTGTCCCAAGAAGCCTCAGAATATTTTTCAACGAAGCTTTGAAAATAAACATTCTCACACTTAAAGCCTCCGCTGTAAAAAAGAAAATAGATTTTCAATAGATTTACGCGCCTCACAGTTACCTGTATACCACGCCACTGGAGTCCAGGAAGTGTGTGATATAGGACATTATCTGTAGCCTAGAAAGCTAAGACTTAACATGGAAGCTCTGATGCATAGACACTGATACCGTGTTGAGTAATCTCTACCGTGCAGTAAAATCCCTCGCCTTCGTTGTACCCACAGTCGCCAAATGGCTTCATTATGCAAATGTCGTAATTTGCATGTGGTCGAATGACGAATACATCAACAATTTTCTCCCTAACTTCAACAGCATCGTTCCTACTGTAAAATCTATCTTCGAGGAAGAAACTCGGGGTACTCTTGCCCTTTTTTTCTGGGGTGTGTCAATATGCAGAGACATACAGACCAGTTCAAGTTCAGCTTATCTAGGAAACCTAGAAATGTCTACTGATGTTGACAAACCTTTTCAGCTTACGAGGATAAAGTAGTACAGTCAAAGGTCACATCAAGTGTTCCTTCGTACCTGCTTCATTTGAAGTCCAGAATTTCTGTGTCTTTTATGATTAAATCGGTTAAATGTAAGAGATCTTATCGTCCTTTTAGCATCCCCAAGACCTTTCAGAGATCAGTCATAGCATGTCAGAAAAGAGATTTTGTGGATTGAATTCAGTGTAATTTGTAGTTGCCTTGTTTGCCTTCTTATGGTTTAAAGTCTCTTCTTTAGTAATGGGGGCTGGATGCATTACTTTGCTACGTACAGAAAATGTGAATTTGTTTTACACGACTTAGCACGTCAAGCAAGCACTGTGATGTTCCATACAGGGACCTACAGTGCTCGCTAAATGAATTTTGAGCTTACGGGAAACCTTCGCGTCAGTTTTGGCTTCCACGAAACAAAAGCGCCCGAGAAATATAACATCATACTCATGTTTAAGGAGCTTGGTACCCGAGAGCTCTGGGCCGCCGCATTAATTGGTACATAATCCTTTCTGCGAGAAAGTATATAAAAAGTGAACTGACGCTTGGGGCTGGAAGCCGTGGTTCATCATGCTCATATTGTCATGATCCAAACTCGACTCCAGTGGACATTTTCATTTCTAAATTCTCCATCATTTCAGTGAACATTCCTTTCTTTTTTACTTAGATTTTCCATCATACCAGTAATTATCGTTTTAATAATGATATAAATGATGGAAATAATGATATAGATACATTGTTCATAAGGATACTAAGAGTCATATTGACTTTAAAGTAATAATAAAAACGTTGACGTATGAAAATTAGCTGTTGATAATGATGATGCTACTGATGAAAATGATCGTAATCAATTGTCAATGTCAGTAATAATAATATTAATAATGATGATAATAATAATTATAATAATAATAATAATAATAATAATGATAATAATAATAATAATAATAATAGTAATGATAATACTCCTACTACTACTACTACAACTAATAATAATAACAATAATAATAATAATAATAATAATGATAATAATAATAATAATAATAAGAAGAAGAATATTGATAATAATAATAACAATGATAATAATGATAATAATGATAATAATGATAATGATAATAATAATAATGATAATAATAATAATAATAATAATAATAATAATAATAATAATAATAATAATAATAATAATAATAATAATAATAATAAAAACAATAATATTAATGATATGATAATAAAGTATTAGTAGTAATATTATTGCTGATAATAACCGCATGCTACTTTTCTTCATCTATCCCTAACGCTACCTCCATAACGCGTAATATGGAAGGCAAATAGATATAGAAAAAAGATATTTCAGTTGCATGAATAATGATAATACTCACCATGATAATCCTGATAATATCAAAAAGATAATAATAAATGAATTGATGCCAATTTACCAGACACAAACGGCAGGACAAAATTCATTTGTACAAAAACACATCTACAAGAAACAGTTGTTTGCCACCTGACTTGAATATCCTTCCTCAACAGGGATAGTGGCATGGATTACTTGCTTGCGGGTGTCGAACCCTGGGGAAGTTGTACGTTAGTCAGGTGAGCAACGTTTAATCTAGTTAGTGTTCTTGATTTCCCCCCTTCCCCCAATCCCACCTGTATAGCCAAGAGCCTATGATATTTCAGCGGGTTTTTCTCCACAATCACTTCTCTTGAGTTGTGTTTAGGCTTTGCTTGTAGAGGGAAAATTGGAATAACAGTGGAGAAAGAAAACGGAAAAGTTGTACTTGAATACAAAATGGAAATATGTAGTAAAATGGTGATTAGGTGTGTATTGTGAAGGACTGTTGAGTGTTTAAGATGAGAAAAAAGCAGATGTGGTACGTTTGGGATAAGGTGGAATGCGAAGAGATACAGTCTTGGAGAATAGAATGGTGGGGAGAGCAATTGGTTATTTAGACTGTTTGATGCGTGTTAGGATGATGAGTGGATCCAGGTGAAGACGGATTTGTTTCAGTGATGTGTTACATCACCTTGGATACATAAAATGTGTGCGAGTAGGAGAGGAGGATGATGAGTGGGTCCGGGTGATGACGAGTCTATGACAATAATGGGTTGTGTCACCATGGGGGGAGTTATATTTCTATACTCGTTCAGCCCATCAGTATTACTTGCACTTTTGCACACAATTTGGATCACGTTATGGCCTCTGAGCGCAAGAAGGACTTGTTAGAGTGTACACAGTCTTTGGATTATTTTGAACACCTAAAGAAGACACCTGGGCAGTCGATAGGGCCCAAGCCCAAGGGCCCAAGCCCAAGTAGCTGGAACATTGAGAGAGAGAGAGAGAGAGAGAGAGAGAGAGAGAGAGAGAGAGAGAGAGAGAGAGAGAGAGAGAGAGAGAGAGAGAGAGAGAGAGAGAGAGAGAGAGAGAGAGAGAATATTGAGTAAATCCTCAGTAATCATATAACAGTCATTCGATGATCCATGTTGGATGGCTGGCTGGTTGGTTATTTGGTGTGTGGGCGTATCGAAAGCCGAGGCCACTAACTCAGTCAACGGCAAGGTGTAAACACAAACCGGAAAATCTTTTAACACCCTTCGGTGTTCAATACAAAGGCCATATATATTCATATATATATATATATATATATATATATATATATATATATATATATATATATATATATAAATATATATATATATATATATATATATATATATATATATATATATATATATATATATATATATATATATATATATATATATATGTACTGTTTGAACGCAAGCGTGCAATAACTAATTTTGAATCATGTGTTTTTCCCTAGTATGAGGGAAAACCCTTTCAAAACTTAAATCGCGTCGCACACCTTTGCTGCTCAGGAAGGAAGCAACGAAAATTGAATCTAGTTTTTCTCTTCCACTTTCTTCTCTCTTCTTTTCTCAGTGTCACAGTGTGTCGGGGTCTTCGGTGGGTGGTAGGGTGCTATGCTTTGCAGTTCTGTGTGGTGCGATGCCTAGAATGCCTCAGCGTAACATAGACACACACACCATTCAGAACCAAGCTCTCGCCCACATTCGTTTGGCAGAACTAAGAAATCTTACAGCATCTCATTCGTTTATATACTCTATCTTTTCCTGATGGACTTCATCAGTGATCTGGCAGACTAGTGGTTGTTGTGTGTTGCTTTGACGTTCTGTCTTGTGACTATGTATAGCCAACCACAACAACCCCCATAGTCAAAGGGTTGGTCTATAAAAAAAATTTTCTCTCCCAATTCCGTATTCACGTATTCCTTTTTTCTATGTTAGCTGAGAAGGGACAGAGAAGAGGGCCAGGTGAGGATATTCCCTCAAAGGCTCAGTCCTCTGTTCTTAACGCTACCTTGCTGACGCGGGAAATGGCGAATAGTATGAAAGAAAAAAAAAAAAAAAAAATATATATATATATATATATATATATATATATATATATATATATATATATATATATATATATATATATATATATATATATATACATATATATATATATATACCTTAGCTTGAGCCAGGTATCCCTTTTATCTAGCAACCCATAAGGGTGGATGAACAGTGTGGTTTGACTGCGAACCTATAGCCACAACCAGGATTCGAATCCCTGCGCTCGAACCCTGGGCTGCCCAAGAATGCATCACGGTCGAGAACGCTAACAGCCACACCACCTTTACTTTTCCCAATATGCATCTTTGCCCTTACAATACTCCTCCATGTTAACTCATCTTCTCCCCGATCTACTCACGCTACCTGCACCCCACTATCTTATCTCCTTTCCCCTCTACCTATTCTTCCTGTGGTCTCCTTAACTCTGTACTCTCCCCATCAAAAGTTTTCTCCCCCTTACAAAATCCTTTACTGTGCACACCCTTAGCCAACAGCTCCCTCTCACACTCTCTTTGTCTCTCTCCCACGCACACTCATGGAGAGAATTCCTTGGCGGCAGCTCCTCTCTCTCTCTCTCTTTCTCTCTCTCTCTCTCTCTCTCTCTCTCTCTCTCTCTCTCTCTCTCTCTCTCTCTCTCTCTCTCTCTCTCTCTCTCTCTCTCTCTCTCTCTCCGGCTTCCTGAAAGCTCACACAATCATCTCTTGCGTCCTGGTCAGCGTCTCTGGTTCTCTCTGACCCCTGCGTCCAAGTAAAATATATTCAACAACAGGACGAAGATCTGCCTTGCCTCTCTCATTAGCCCTGGCCAGTGGCAAGATTCTCGTCGTACGTACTCGTAGGTAGGTATTCATACTTTCAGTACCCTCTTCATACTGCCTCCTCACTTGTTTCATACTATGCCTCGTAGGACACACACACACACACACACACACACACACACACACTTGCTTACTCACTCACACACTTACTCACTCACTCGCTCACTCACTTACTTACTATTCACTTAAATACTTATTTACTAACTTACTCACCATTTACTAACCAACTTACTTACTTTTACTTACTTTTACTTACTGTTTACTTACTAACTTTACCGTACACTCCCTCACTATATCCGTCTATTCCTTTCATGGACCTAAACATTCTACTTTCAAAGTAAATTCAGCAAAATATCGAAGCTTGATATTACAATAGACTATTGCTGCAGACGAGTTCAGAATATCCATCCTCAGGTTATTCACATAAGGTATTAAAACTTATTCCCGCTTTAAGTTTGCTTTAGTTGACACTTTTAGTTTTTAATGAAGCCAAAGTTTTCCTCCTCCAGTATCTCCTTGTATTAGTTTTCTCACATAATACGAAAAAAAATGCAAGAATTGCGTGTGTAAGTGTGTGTTTGTGTGTGTGTGTGTGTGTGTGTGTGTGTGTGTGTGTGTGTCTGTGTGTGTGTGTGTGTGTGTGCTTGCTCTCAAGAATACAAGTGTGTATCTGAGGTAAATGCCTCCAATACGTCTTCAGAAGCAGAGCTGAATTCCGTACATAGATTTCGTGTAACATTTTGTCAGTTGATACCATGGTTCATATCAGAACAATATGCCCAGTCGAGGGCGTTTGGGAATTTGGTTGTCATAAATCACAAGAGAATTTATGCGTTAGCACTCCCCGGCCTGAGCTATGTTAACAACTTTTCATTTTGTAAATGGAGTGACGTCATTCATGTTACAAAATATTAACTGAATCTGTGATATTTATGAAAACCAAGCAACCTGGCTAGTCATAACGTAGCCCTGCATGCACCATACTGCCTATCCTACATATTTTTAACTTCCCACCTTCATATACTCTTTCACTTTCCCTTCCATTTATTATCATGAATCATTGGGGACAAGTATAGCAGAGTCTAAAACACTTAAGAACCCTGGTTAACATCGTTGTGGTGGGGTTTGGAAAATTATCTGGATTTCGCCTGGATCTGTTGCCAACGAGAAGGGGGCTCAGGCCATAGTAGCATACGCAGTCTTTCAACAATCCTTTCATCCGTTGAATGTCTCCCATCTAGTGGCCCTCATACTGTCCCAGTTTTTTTTAGAGACCCAACTAGCTAATGACGTTTTCATTGATGCTCATACCTGCAACTATGACCCACATGTATGGATCCGCATGGAGAAGGAGTCTCTGCTTAGACCATCAAGAACACACTTGATGCATGCCTTAAGGAATCTTGAATCATCAGTCTTTCATGTCGTCTAGCTTTAAGATTTGCTTGTAAGCTACCATTATCTTTCTGTTTCACCTTCTCCTCGCGCTTTACAAGCTCCACAAAATTCTTTAGCTGTCCAGATCTTTGTCGAGAATTATGACATTTAGAATTAAACGTACACCTCAAGAAATAGCAGAAATTCTCCCAGACAATATGTGGAGAGGTGGGATGGGTGTGAAACCATCGTATTTTTCACTTATGATTATCTAAAGGAAATCGTCAACTATTTTCCCTTTTTCCAATCCGTTATAGTTACTCCTTATTTATCATGGCGACATTTTCGTTTAGATTTTCCTTGGGTAGGTTAATGCCTCTGTTTAGGTGATGTTGAGCATATAGCAGAGTCTGTGGTTGCAAGAATAAGGACACACATCCCTTCTTCCTCACCTTGTAGGATTATCTTCATTTCTAATCCGTGGCTCAGTCTCTCCTGTTCCGAGGCCACTTGGGCAACGTGCCCTAGCCTATGTATCAGACTTAGATAAACGCTGTCTCCTGAGAATGACCCACATCGAGGGACCTTTTTTCTCATGAGAATTACCAGCGTCTAGGGACCTCTTCTGAGAATCACAGAAGTCCCCTTGAGATTTGCTCCGCTTTCGTCTCAGACCGAAATACTTCCAGCAATGTCTTAAGTTAGTGCATGTTGGTTCAGTGAGTTGGAGAGTGTGAGAATAATTCCTGAGATTTAGATTCGAAAGCCATACCTATGAAATTGAGAATTTTGTTCGCCTTTTCTTTTGCTTCCATGTTGTGTTTACTACTCTCTAGGTCTCCACAGACTACCACATCCAAGTCTTTTTCCTCATCTAACTTTGGTAGCTTAGGAGAATTCTGTAGCTTGCCTCATCATTTTCATTGCCGATATGTAAAACTTTGCACCTGCCAATATTAAGTCTGCATATCAGAAACTGACACTCGTGTTCAGTTGTTGAATATTCTTCGCCTCTGAAGAACTGCTTCAGTTATACAGAGAAATTGATTCTTTCATGCATCGAATGCTGCTTCTCACATCTTGGGTTATACCCTATAGATTGATAAAACAAGTGGAAAGAAATGTCTTATAACTTCTAAAATCTCGAACTGCTCTCCATTCGACTCAGTGTTGCTTCGTTCTTTTTCCCCTTACTGATAGTAATCGTGATTTTACTTCATAAATCTAGATTCCGGTGTTCCTATAAGGTTGACAGGTAATACTCGGAAAGGTCACTGCATTGCATGACTACTGAGTCGCCTTTGATAGTTAAAGAGTGGGTCGTAATAACATCTGTTTCATTTCCAACACCGTTGAGCTTTGGAAACCCTTTACCGTCTCATATATCTCACTAATATCTGCCACCTAATCCCTTTTGATGAGGCAGATTCTTCCACCTCGTCTAAGATTCTAACGTTATTCTTCGACATGTTTTCTTATTCATCATCATCATCTTTAACACCTCTTATTGTTTCATTCAAGGTTTCACCACACTGAGGAACTTTTGTTCCATGACCAAAGCCTTCGTCATAGATAGAATGACTCCATCATCACTGTATTTCATGAGGCGTTGAGTACTCGCTAGATTAAACCACTGAGGAAATTATGAGGCAAACAGCAAAACAGGTAATGTCCCGGATGCACCATTGTTTATGATTGATGTCATCACTGACAGTTGGGCTAGAATTAATTCCCTTAGTTTAGACTTTTTTATTCACTTTGTGTTAAAATATGATTCAATAGATCCACACATGATGTACAGGTATATCATAGTCCTCCAATAATCCCTTTCGTAATATCGTGTTGGCGTCAACCTGCGCCAGGGGATTGAACCTGGGTACACAGAGAATGAAGCATACTTCATCACAAACATCAGTTGAGTACATATCTGAAAAGACATGGTGAGTTTTAATCGACAAAGGTGCATTTTAAGGAATCAGGGAACTAGCCCAAGTCTTTTCTTACATCTTGTGTCTAAATAATCCCAAGTGAGTTGGAAATTCTTTTTATTTTTACGTCAACAAAATGAAGTGAGAACAATCCACGTTCGCTCTTCGGTTTTATGTGATAAATGGTAAAGTTTTCGTTATCATTTGTTGTAGAGTAACTCAAGAAGAGAATCGTTTTTTTTTTATTTTCCTTCTCCACTGACTCTGTTAGATTTGAATATCGTTCTTTTCCTGGATTCTTTCTTTCTTCTAAACACTGTTAGCAAACTTTTCTGTTCATCATATGACCTAACACCGCGGGCACAAGACTGTGCGAGTTAGATGAAGACTTCAACCTCTAGACCCCATTAGTCTTGCTCTCGAACCCTCCGATTGGTTCGTCACTATTACGTCGTTATGACGTGAAAGAAAACATAATGACGTCATTGGTAAAGTCAGCGCCTCCCCTTATAAGCAGCTGAGCCTATCCAATTATCTCTACGAGTCATCGATGACGTTATCGTGAGTAATGACGTCACTTGATGATCTAACCAATGTGTTTTGATTCATTTTTTCTTTTTCTTTAGTTTTTTTTTTTTCTTTTTTGAAGAATTTCAGTCGAAAAATTCTCAGTGTTCACTTGAACCAGAACAACTTCACTTTCAGTCACCCACCTTGAGCCTCAACCAGGACTCAAAAAAAAAAAATGCTTACCAGCTAGCGCTTTCGTAAATTTTGTGTTTTGGAAAGAAAAATATTGCTTTCGCTTGCGGGTATATGATAAAACCTCGTGAGCGCACACGTATTTTGTTGCTGTTGCAGATCCATGCATGTATAAAAGTTCCCCCTTTTTTTTTTTTATTTCCATATGCATGTGTGTATCCGTGAAACATTTCAATATCCTTTGAGATATCTGGTGGAGAGCACTTTGAGCTGGCGTACGTAGTGGTAGGAAAAGTAAAAACAAAATTAGATATTCGCACTTGTTCGCACTGTCTACTATCTGCTTATATATCTATCTATCTATCTATCTATCTATCTATCTATCTATATATATTTTTTTCTTTCAAACTATTCGCCATTTCCCGCATTAGCGAGGTAGCGTTAAGAACAGAGGACTGGGCCTTTGAGGGAATACCCTCACCTGGCCCAATTCTCTGTTCCTTCTTTTGGAAAATTGAAAAAAAAAAAAAAAAAAACCGAGAGGTGAGGATTTCCAGCCCCCCGCTCCCTCCCCTTTTAGTCGCCTTCTACGACACGCAGGGAATACGTGGGAAGTATTCTTAATCCCCTATCCCTATATATATATATATATATATATATATATATATATATATATATATATATATATATATATATATATATATATATATATATATATATTCTCTATGTATTGCTATGTACCTATAGATTCTCCTATAGTTGTCTCGGTACTCCTGCTCTCTTGTTCTATTGTTGGTTAGCCTGTATTTTTAGTTGGAAGCCGTATAGAGCGTTTTTTTTTGTGTGTGTTTGTGTGTGTGTGTGTGTGGACGATACGCCTGTGGCCCTACGGTGTAATTCTGTATTCTTGTCTTGGTGTTGAAAGCCCTGTATTTTTTGCCTTTTTTTTTCTGTGGTCGTATCCCCTACATTTTCTGTTGGTACTCCTGTGGTTTACTTGGCACTTTCGTATTCTTCTGGTTTCTCCTTGGTATTCCTGTATTTTGATCATTGGTAAGTATATATTCCTTTTGGTACAGCTGCTTTGCAACTGGCACTATTGTGTTTCAGTGTTTTTGATAACTCTTCTGCGTTCTTGGAATCGTCTGCTTGTAGCCCCTTCTGTGTTCTTTTAGGCAATGATATGCTGTTCTAACACTACTCCGTCTTTTCAGGCTTTTATGTGTTCTTTGGTAGCATCTTTGTGTTCCCACTGGCATTGCTAGTATTCTTAATAACCCATTGGCATTGCTAGTGTTCTTAATAACCCCTTGGCATTGCTAGTGTTCTTAATAACCCATTGGCATTGCTAGTGTTCTTAATAACCCCTTGGCATTGCTAGTGTTCTTAATAACCCCTTGGCATTGCTAGTATTCTTAATAACCCATTGGCATTGCTAGTGTTCTTAATAACCCCTTGGCATTGCTAGTGTTCTTAATAACCCATTGGCATTGCTAGTGTTCTTAATAACCCATTGGCATTGCTAGTGTTCTTAATAACCCATTGGCATTGCTAGTGTTCTTAATAACCCATTGGCATTGCTAGTGTTCTTAAGAGCGCTTCTGTAATTGCAGGGATAATCCTACTTTTGTGCAAGCACTTTTCTGCTTTTGCAGACCTTAATGTTTTCGTAGTTGTATTTTTGTGGACATGTTGCCGATTGCTTTCTTGTGAAAAACATTTTTTTTTTTCATTCTCGTTTCCCCTCCAATTTAGCTGATGTATTCTCGTGATCTTGGTGGTATTTCTTTAGTATAATTGGCACTGTTATGTTCTTGTTGGCTCTTGAAATAATCAAATTAGCATCCTTGTATTTGTAGTAGTAGCACCCTGTGTTTTTATTGGTCGTCTTGTGTTCATGTTTTTACTGCGATGTTTTTGCTGGTACACCTGTGTTTTTGTTGGCAGTCTCATGTTCCTGTTAGCGCTTCTGCGTACTTAGCGTGACTCCAGTGTTCTTGTTACTACCCTTGTGTACTTGCTGTTACTCCCGTGTTCTTAGTGACACTCCCTGTGTCTTTGGTGTCAGTCCTTGTGTCCTTGTTGACAACTCGGTGTTCCTTTTGAACCCTCCTGTGTCGTTGTTGTCACGTCCGTTTTCTTTGTCCCCGTTTGCAGTTCTTTGTTCTTCGTGTCACACTACTTCTCCAGCAGCCATTCGTTCGTTCATCCTGTTCGAGATCTCGTATTTTCAGTGACAATCTTTCTCTTTATCGCTATTTCCTTCCTCGTGTAAAGACAGTTCACTTCTGTGGGGGAGACGAGATAACTAATACATCTTTGTTCTTGTTTTTCTGTATTCTCACCCGTATCTTTCTGTTCTTGTTACTGCTGTTGTCCTGTCTTTTTTTTTAGTCTTGTTCTTTGTGTCAACAGTAATAGAATTCCTGTGTCTCTTCCGTGTAAGTATTTTTTTCTTTTCGTTTTCTTGTTAGCCTCATTCATTTTCTTTTCGTTTCACCACCTTCTCCTCCAGGTCCTCACCACCACTTCCCAGTCTCCGTGGAAGAACACGGACTTGGAAATGTACACAGCCCGAGTCTATGAACGTACTCACGATAAATTCTGAGCGACGCAGCGAGCACAAGGATGAGCGATAAAATTAACTAACCCCTTTGTATTCGTAGCGCGCGGCTGGGGCTTATTTCCCGCCAAAATTATCAGCTGATAATTTTGGCGGGAAGCAACACACAGCCTCGAAGTCTAGCAACAGGAGCGGCTCAAAGGGGTTGTAGAATTTGCCCTGAAAGGGTAGGAGAAAATGGGAAGAAATAGTGCAAAAAAGAAACGGAAAAGGAGTGAGACAGATGATTAAAGAAGAGGTGAAAGAGGAAGGTTGCTGGTAATGAACTAGAAAGAAAAGGTGTAGACTTTAAGATTCTCTTCAGGCAAAGGAAGGGCAAAGAAAAAAACAAAAAAGAGCGAGACGCTAACGATGAAAGAAAACGGAAAGCTGTGCTTTACAGAGAAAGGGAAGCGCCAAAAAAAGATAATGAAAAAGACCATGAGAGTAGATGAAGAAGTTAAAAAAAGAAAGAAAAAAATGAAAATTCGCAGTGAATGATGGGGGGGGGTGAGGAAAAGGCGAAAGAACGGAAGAATAACGAGAAACCCAGATGAAATATCGAGACGAATAATAGCGAAACTTGAGGATTGGAATGCATGAGGGAAGAAACGCACAGGGAAGAAACTTGAGGGGAGAAAACTCCCCTGGACTCTTGTGGAAAGATTAGAAACGTGGATGAAATGTGAGCTGCTTCCAAATTCTGTTTGCTGAGTGCAGCTACAAAGGAGGAGGAGGAGGAGGAGGAGGAGGGAAAAAGGAGTAAGAAGGTGGGGAGAGAAAGGAACGAAAGTGAATGCTAGAGCAGGAGTTAAGGAGGAGGGGGGAGAGAAAAGGCTGTGCGGTGAGCCTGCGTGAGGCCTCTATGAAGGATATAGAGGGGAAAACGTGGCTTTTTGGGGGTCTCTTCTGAAGATCAGATGAAAACGTTGTACGGCTGAGTGAGGAACATTCGTGTGTCTGTAACATGGGTGAGGAGCATCCGTGTGTCTATAAGATGGATGAGAAACACCCGTGTGTCTATGATATGGGTGAGAAACATTCGTGTGTCTATAAGATGGGTGAGAAACATCCATGTGTCTATGCGATGGATGAGGAACATCCATGTGTCTATAAGATGGATGAGAAACATCCATATGTCTATAAGATGGATGAGAAACACCTGGGTGTCTATGATATGGATGAAAAACACCCATGCGTCTATAATATGGATGAGGAACACCCGTGTGACTGTAAGATGGATGAGAAACACCCGTCTGTCTTCAAGATGTGGAAGAAAAGTCATTAAAAACTAGCATAATTGTTATTTATGATCTATCAAATACTTAAAAAAAAATACCCGTATTTTATGAGAAGCTGAAAACGCCCGTATTATGCGGGGAAAACCGTGATCAAATCCCGTATAAAGTGAATAACTGAATGAAAAAAAAGACAAAACAAATGAGTAAATATTCCGCTCAGCTTCTATGATGGATGTTAAAAATTTTCCTTCTCGCCATTGAGAGGCAGAGAATTAGACAAATCCGTAAGTCCTGATGAGTTAAGAAAAGGTTTTGTTATCTACTGGGTCATATAAACGATTCGTATTATGAGTAAAACTAGCTTAAAACACCTGTGTTTTATGCAAGACTGGGTTAAACCCAAGTGTGCTATCTAAAAGACCGAGCTAAAGGATTATGTGCTTCTTCGATATAATGATTGTTCTCTTTAAGACTGGTTAAAAGAAATATCTCTCTTATCTATAAAACTGGTTAAAAGAAATATCTCTCTATCTATAAAACTGGTTGAAAGAAATATCTCTGTTATCTGAACGACTGGGTCAAAAAACACCGACATCATATCTGAAGATGGATAAGAAAACACGTGTTATCAATATGACCCATGATCTCAGTAATGTGTGCGAAAGGACTGTAGTTACTGATAAGGCTTATCTAAGATCCTTTTATGCCACCAAAAAGATTGGTATTGATAAACACTGTAGATGTTAACACGATAGGGAAAGAGGCAACCAGTATTATATGCAATAATAAGCGTCAAATGACTGTTAACTGGAAGACTAGCTGGATATAATGCCTCGTTATATATAAGACAGGGTGAGCATGCAGGTAATTAGATAAAATTGGATAAAAGATGATTTGCAGTTTTGATGAATGATTGAAAAACATTCAACTTCTTATCAACAGTATTGAGTAAAAACTCTCATATTATCTATAAGACTCAGTCAAAATCACTAGTGGGTTTTTAATCGTCGTAAAGAAAAAATTGCCCATATTTTCTCTCCATAAGACCAGTGGAAAACAGTCATATGAGTTACACGAGTGAATTTAAATCATTTATGCTACTCTAAACAGCTGCTTATCCACACACCATATTTGCTGTAGATATGCCATTTGATATAAAAGAAAATAATTTATCAAAGTTCATAGCGGGCTATATATGATTTACTGGACGGTAGCGAGCCATACTTGTTCTATTAACCTCTTAGCTCACTGGTGCCCAAACGAAATGTAAGAAATGCATTCCCAAAGTCCACGAGCTATGGACTCTTCAAAGTGACCACCAAACCTTCCATCCCTCCTCCCACCGCTCGCACTGTACACAAAGATTTATCTGTATGACAGGTTACCATCCCTGTGGGAGAGCAAATTACATCCCACAGTCGGGTGCAGGAGGCACTCTCGTGAAGTGATGGGGGTCTGTGTGATCAGAGATAACCCATCCACAGGTATCTGTGAGCACGGCGGTGCCAGTCTTAACTAAAAGCGTTGGATGTCTTCTTCTGTTGGTCTTCGCGCGAGCAACATAAGAGTATTTCTCTTGGCAGGGAGGATTGGAAGCGTCATCAGCATCTTTGCACTGTTGCTTTCCTTAAACTTCGAAGACAAAGAAAGAAAAACTCATTTTCTTTCCTTTTCTATTCTGCTACTCCGCAATTTACTTGAAATTCCAAAGAAAATGCAGCAGAGTCATTCCCTGTATCTTGACTTGATACTCGGCATTCCATTCTTCATCTCGCTCTGCAAGACACCTACACACCTGCAAATGGTAAAGAATCATAAAAGGTCGACAAGATCTTGATTCTTGCCATCAGACACTGAGACACATCTAGCTGATGCACTACAAAAGTCAGGAGACTTTGCGTGACAAGTGTTAAAGGAGGTTTGGGCGAATCATAGGCCTGCATAACTTGGGGCTGACAGATGTAGGTGTGATGCGAGCAAGGTCTTCAATGTCTTCGACACAGGGAAGAGTGTGGCATAAAGGAATATCCTTGATTCTTTTTCCTTCGTAGTGACGAGCCGTCCTGCAGACTCTGGGTGACGAGACTGTCCGCAATGTAAGCGTGTATAAGCACGAACAAGTGTGGACTGATTAATGTACGCAAGTCCGCCCTTCAAGTCAGCTAATGCCCCCTGACATCTTACATACAATACTGTACTTACCTCACAGTCAACCTTATCCTAGAGCATATTATACACTCAACAGCTGACAGGGGTCGAAGTGCTGTCAATGGACTGCACCAGGGAATGTGACGAGTCCGGGATAAACCATGGAAAGATAGAAAATGGATGTGAGGGAATGCGGCCTCTCTCCGTCTGTTCTTGGCGCTACCTCGTTAACACGGGAAACAGTAAACAAGCATGAGAAGTAGAAATCCACAAAAATCCACTGAAGTTTGGTAGCTTGCTGGCGGAAAAGCGTCGGAAGGACACCAAATGGGTGGAAAACTACGGGGAATCTTTTGAGGCTGCCAATCCGTGTACGCCAGCCTCTTCTCTTCTAGACCCTTTGAAGTCAGTTGCACTCAGAGGTTGCTGTCGTGGACAAGAATCGGATCAATCATTGAATCTCAGAAAAGACAGTGGTGACGGGCGTATGTTTCTAACCAGGATCTTGTGAGATATTGTAGATAAACACATTGATAGCTGATACTATTTTAAATTGGGGTGAGAGAGTATCACTAAATTTTAGGGAGAATAAAAAGATGTTTTGAAAGGAGGTAAATAAAGTGCGTAAAAAAGACAACAAATGGGAACAACGGTGAAGGGGGCGAATGGGGAGGGAATAACATGTAATGGTGAAGTGAGAAGGAGATGGAGTGAGTATTTTGAAGGTTTGTTGAATGTATTCGATGATAAAGTGGGAGATATAGGGTGTTTTGGTCGAGGTGGTGTGCGAAGTGAGAGGGTCAGGGAGAATGATTTGGTAAACAGAGAAGAGGTAGTGAAAGCTTTGTGGAAAATGAAAGCTAGCAAGGCGGCGGGTTTGGATAGTATTGCAGTGGAATTTACTAAAAAAGGGGGTGATTGTGTTGTTGACTGGTTGGTAAGGATATTCATTGTATGTATGGTTCATGGTGAAGTGCCTGAGGATTGGAGGAATGCATGCATAGTGCCACTGTATAAAGACAAAGGGAAAAAAGGAGTGTTTAAATTACAGAGGTATAAGGTTGTTGAGTATTCCTAGGAAATTATATGGGAGGGTATTGTTAGAGAGGGTGAAGGCATGTACAGAACACCAGATTGGGAAGCGCAGTGTAGTTTCAGAATTGGTAGAGGATGTATGGATCAGGTGTTTGCTTTGAAGAATATATGTTAGAAATACTTAGAAAAACAAACGGATTTGTATGAATCATTTATGGATCTGGAGAAGGCATATGGTAAGGTTGATAGAGATGCTTTATGGAAGGCATTAAAAGTATATGGTGTGGGAGGTAAGTTACTAGAAGCGATGAAAAGATTTTACCAAGGATGTGAGGTATGTGTACGGGTAGAAGAGAGGAAAGTGAATGATTCCTAGTGAATGTCGGTTTGCGGCAGGGGTGCATGATGTCTCCATGGTTGTTCAATTTTCTTATGGATGGGGCGGTTAGGGAGGAGAATGCAAGAGTTTTGGAGAGAGAGGCAAGTATGCAGCCTGTTGTGGATGAGAGGGCTTGGGAAGTGAGTCAGTTGTTGTTCGCTGATGATACAGCGCTGGTGGTTGATTTGGGTGAGAAACTGCAGAAGCTGGTGACTGAGTTTGGTAAAGTGTGTGAAAGAAGAAAGCTGAGAGTTAATGTGAATAAGAGCAAGGTTATTAGGTACAGTAGGGTTGAGGGACAAGTTAATTAGGAGGTAAGTTTGAATGGAGAAAAACTGGAGGAAGTGAAGTGTTTTAGATATCTGGGAGTGGATTTGGCAGCGGATGAAACCATGGAAGCGGTCGTGAGTCACAGGGTGGTGGAGGGCGCGAAAGTTCTTGGAGCGTTGAAGAATGTGTGGAAGGCGAGAACGTTATATCGGAGTAATGTTTGAAGGAATGTTTGAAGAAATAGCGGTTTCAAGAATGTTATATGGTTGCGAGGCATGGGTTATAGATCGGGTTGTGCGAAGGAGGGTGGATGTGTTGGAAATGAGATGTTTGAGGACAATATGTGGTGTGTGGTGTTTTGATCGAGTAAGTAATGTGAGGGTAAGAGAGATATATGGTAATAGAAAGAGTGTGGTTGAGAGAGCAGAAGAGGGTGTATTGAAATGGTTTGGTCACATGGAGAGAATGAGTGAGGAAAGATTGACAAAGAGGATATATGTGTCAGAGGCAGAGGGAACAAGAAGTAGGAGACCAAATCGGAGGTGGAAAGATGGAGTGAAAAAGATTTTGAGTGATCGGGGCCTGAACATACAGGAGGGTGAAAGGCGTGCAAGGAATAGAGTGAACTGGAACGATGTTGGAGATAACTGTCATTGGACTGAACGAGGAAAATAAAACACGGTCAGTTCCCAAGTGCATTCTTGTGTACTTATCACATCGTTTGGGGAAATGCAAGAATGAGAGAGAAAACAGAGCAGTCAAGTGACATAATGTTCTTAGTCTTCTATCTCATATTTGTATCTCCCCCGACGATGTGATCATTACACGAAAGCGCACTTGGAAACATACAGTGTTTCCTGTTCCTCATGGTTATCAGCAACTACAAGATCACGCGCACTACTTTGAAGCCTCTGGGAAAACCATGGAAAGATCTGTGGAGCATGGGTGTCGATCGATACGGAGCTGTGGTTTCGGTGCATTCCACACAATTACTAGCCCACGGATGTGATCTGATACGGCCTCACTTTGTCTGTTTCGGGCACTACACCGCTAATCGAGGAAACAGCAATCAAGTATAAAGAATGATGATTATAATTATAATTAAGTTCCTCTTTGTCGCAAATCTTTTAAATTGCCAAATCACAGGAAGGTATTTCGGGGACCATTTTACTCACATGGGTGTCAGAAATTCAGAGTCTTGCCTGTAATTAACTATATTCTGTATAGATATATCTGTCTCTTACATCTTGGTCCACTTTGTGAGAAGAGCTATAGAGTATCAAAATACAAATTAAGGAAACGTTTGAAACGTAGTTGGACAAGGAAGGAACGTTGATTGAAGACTACTTGATGATGTAGATAAACCAACCCCTGTTTCTTTGATGAAGGGAATCGTTTGGTGGATACGGTCAAGACGCCACGGGTCAACGAGTAATGGGATTTAAGTTCGGCTTTGGGGCTGGTGCACACGGATGAGTACGTGTATGTGTGTGTGTGTGGTGTGTGTGTGAGTGATGAACATACTAATGCAGCCCATGGAGGCTGGGAACACTGGGGGCAGCTACGTATAACGAGTAACTTTGATCTGCAAACATGGAATTCCCGACCGGAACTGAATATTGTTTGCGCCACCCCGTAACCAACACAGCCACACACACACACACACACACACACACACACACACACACACACACACACACACACACACACGCAAAAGCCTTTTTTTTTTCCTGTGTGCCCAAAAATACATACAGCCCTAGAAACAATTGAAGTTCCATGCTAACAGGAAATACCTGTGTGGTTTATTTAAAGCGAAAATGTTTAAGAGTGAAAAAAAAAAAAAATCATAATTGCCTTCGTCGCCAAAATTGAAGGTTAATTCTCTGGATGACTAATTGTGAATGACCGTTCGAGAAGGGAAACGGGACAGGGACAAATGGGAAAATAGCAAGACGCATTAATACCATCGGTGACCAAGGAAATATATCAGAACATAAGTTCTAGGAAATATATTAGTATAAAAGTAGATACACGTGAGGAACTATTTCCGTATGAATTTCTGGGACATTAAGCGAGAAATATAGTTTTATATTCTGTCAGATACGACTATAAAGAAGATATTTGAAATACTTTCCATACATTTATCCATACTTTTATCATATCGCAAGAATCAGATAATACGAACATACAAACATTTTGGAAGTAATGGTTATTAGCCATCGAATAGAAACAGACAGATTAGTCAATGATAATCAGATCATGAAGAAGAGAAATAAGGAGACAAGTGATAGTACGTATACAGTCTTTCGTCAAGAACTATTTTTTTTTGCAATTTATACATATAACGCTTAAGATTAATCATCAACAAATAATGTGAAAACTGAAGGAATAAAAAGATAGTGAAATTCATTTCATGCAGGAAATGAGAAAAAAAAATATCTGAAAGAAAGAATGAAAAGAACTTTTATTTGTTGTCCAATTTCATTTTTAATGATATGCAAATATCATGGAACTCCGCGTTTCAACAGAGCGTATTGTTGAAGTAAAATAAGACCACAACTAACGTTACATTTGTACAAATTGTCTGGATATTAACTTAGTTTGATGTACTGTGTGCCTTTCTATTTTTGACGTTCGCGTGAGCCGATGTAATGGTTTGCTTTGTCTGTGTACATCTTTGCTGGAGTATTAGGTTGTGTGTATTTGTGTGTTTTTCCATGCTTCTTGAATCCATGCAAAGCTATGCATATCTTCTCTTATGAGAGTATTGGTACATATTTGTGAATGTATCCTGATGTTTATTAATTTGTGTATGTGTATGTGTGAGTATCAATATATTCATCTATCTATCTATCTATATACACATGCACGCAATTCACATTGTCTGAGTTTATTCATTCCCATCGCCACCTCGCCACACATGGAATAACATCCCCCTCCCCCCTCATGTGTGCGAAGTAGCGCTAGGAAAAGACAACGAAGGCCCCATTCGTTCACACTCAGTCTCTAGCTGTCATGCAATAATGCCCGAAAACACAGCTCCCTTTCCACATCCAGGCCCCACAGAACTTTCCATAGTTTACCCCAGACGCTTCACATGCCCTTATTCAATCCATTGACAGCACGTCGACCCCGGTATACCACATCGATCCAGTTCACTATATTCCTTGCCCTCCTTTCACCCTCCTGCATGTTCAGGCGCCGATCACTCAAAATCTCTTTCACTCCATCTTTCCACCTCCAATTTGGTCTCCCACTTCTCCTCGTTCCCTCCACCTCCGACACATATATCCTCTTGGTCAATCTTTCCTCACTCATTCTCTCCATGTGCCCAAACCATTTCAAAACAACCCCTTCTGCTCTCTCAACCACGCTCTTTTTATTTCCACATATCTCTCTTGCCCTTACATTACTTACTCGATCAAACCACCTCACACCACACATTGTCCTCAAACATCTCATTTCCAGAACATCCACCCTCCTGCGCATATATATATATATATATATATATATATATATATATATATATATATATATATATATATATATATATATATATATATATATATATATATATATATAAGGGGAGGAGAAAGCTAGTCAGACGGCCTTAGAGAGACAAGGAAGAGGACAAAGCATCTAGGACAAAGACCCACACGGACAAAAGAGCGAAACTTAAGAGTCGAACACGGTAATCCTATCTTTACAGACAACAGAACACAAGGATTCCAGGTTGTGGTCCACTCCATCAATAAAAGTCAAGACTGTCCTCAGACCACGAGCCGTAGAGCGAACACTTGATCGAATTAAGTCGGTCGACAGAAGCCTCCGTTCAACCGCTGTTGTAGCACACACGAAGAGTTTTCTTTTTCTTTTTTTTTTGGGGGGTGAAGGGGCTTGAGGAGGAGGAAAGAGTCGGGGCCGGAAGGGACGTACCTCTGAGATCATATGTGTAGATTTTCATTAGCCTGGGTAACTATTCAGGTGACTAGCAATGGAAAACATGTCTGAATATTAAACAACTGCAGATGGGTAGAATTGATCGTAATCACATATGATTTAATGCAAGCTTTCTCCCAATTCATAAGACTCATTCCTCTTCAGTATGAGCTACATACACTTGCAGTTACCTTCAATTACTTTCACAGTTCCTATTGACTACATATGTTTGTAGAACTAGACGTGGCTCATTACAGCATCCCTGCCATCTTAAAGGCTTTCTACCATACTGCTGTTTGATTGCATAATGCCGTATCCAGTTCTTCTGTGTGTGTGTGTGTGTGTGTGTGTGTGTGTGTGTGTGTGTGTGTAATAACCTCTTTGCAATTATCTATTTCTACTGTAGGAGAAGGGAGTTCTAAGCTGGTGGTGCCCCATCTCTTGAACATTCCCTACAATCATACAACAGTTAACGTTCCTGACCGTGACGCATTCACGGGCCGCCCAGGGTCAAGAACATAGGCTCGAATCCTGATTACAGCACTCGGTCCACAGTCAACCCAGCTGTTCATCCACACCTATGAAAGGATGGTCGATAAAATGGGTACTTAGGTTTGGCTTGGGTATATGCTACATGTATATATAGAGTTAATAGGCTGGCCTTAATTAGGGCCTCAGTCGCTAGTGCCGTCTCAGCTAACATAAAAGGAAAAACTCTATTTGCATTTACATGTCCTTATTTTTTTCCCATACACCCTCGATTCTTATACTGTAATAGTATTTCTCTACACCTTTCTTACCAAGTTTCTTGCTTAATTTCAAGCAATATATTCTCTGATTTTCCATCTTTACAGCTTTCTAAGATCTGTTCACTGTCTACATCATCCATCTTTTTGAAAAACTTAAGTTTGTGATCAGGTCACCCTTCACCCTTCTTTCTTACAAGGTGGGTAAATAAAGGCCTCTATCCTTGGCCGGTATTGTTGTTGTTGTTGTTGTTGTTGTTGTTGTTGTTGTTTGATATTAAACCTTCCGACAACTCAGGAGGTGCGGGCCCTATGCTCTAGGGCGGCCCGCCGGTGGTGAGGGACCTAAGCACTGGGCCTAGAGGGGTCTAGCATTGTTATCCCACCTGGCCAACACGAGAGCCAGGCTCCCTCTAGATTGCCAGTAACTCCTCTCATTTAATTCCTTTACCATCTTTGTTCCAATCTGGATCTCTTCTAGTCGCTCTTTGTGATTCATTAGGTGCGCTGAGCAAATCTGAGAAGCATATTCTAGTTTTTGCCTTGTTTTAGATGTGAGCAGATGTCTGTGTCTGTCTGTCTGTCTGTCTGTCTGTCTGTCTTTGGCCCGACGATTAAGGAGTCAGGTCAAAGGTCACGCTACTATACCCAAGGGACACATCGTCTGGCTCAAGGGTCGTACCACCGCGTTCAGTGGTCATGTTATCATGCTCTTGACTCGTAATGTGATGAGCACCTTAGCCTTTGCTGTATTCCTTAGATATCTTGATAGTTGACTCTAATTTTACAATCATCTATCCACCGGTGTCACCAGGTCTTACAGTCATCCATTACTTGATGATATCTTAGTTGAACACTCACTCGTATTCAGAACTCGTTGTGAAGGTCATATAATCAGATCCAATCACTTGGTCATTCTTGTTTCGTTCGGCTTTCCAATTTCGTTAACTCCTGAAGCCACAGCTGAAAATAGATCGGTCCTCTGACTTAGATATTTAGATGTTAAGATCACGTGAAGATCCCTCGGTCATTTTATTATATGTATAATAAAAGATGAAAAAGAAAAGTCTGCTTTTCAACATGCTGGCGTATGCTCATTTCCTTCCCCAAATCTGTCTTTGGGAATATGACAAGACAGAACAAGGTTGACTATCTAAATTCATGTTTTCAACTCAACCTTGATGTGAGAGTGGAAGAGACGGGAAGTCGTCAAGTATCACCACACACTGCATGAGAACCACGCCTACACATGACCAGGCCTGATATCAGAAAGAATTAATGGAGAAAAGGATGTGGTCTCGAAGTCAAAAGTTCCCGAACTCACTCCCAAATAATTCTTTTTGAAGTTTGGGGAGAAAAAGTGAAGCGATCAGGGAAAATCTTGCACAAAACTTCGTAAAATTCTCATCTGAAATATATCATCCCTTACTAGGCTTCTTGACGTCACTAAGAAATCTCGAACAGAGTTGCAGGTTGCTGTTGCTTGGCTTCGAAGCCTATCTCATCTTGGGGTCATTCACCTCAGTCATTATCTTATACATATTGAGCTACCAACTCCTTCTGCCTGCTCCGGCGGTCGAGCCCAAACCAGTGGATCAGATTCGGAGGAACTAACCTCTCTGTCAACTGAGGTGCTTTTTAAAGTCTTTTTTTGTAGTTGTATCGGTGCTTTTACTAAAGGTGATAATTTAGATTTCACTTGTCAGAGCCAAAGTTTACGGTGCTCTGAGTAAAGTGAGGTGGTTTGTTGAGAACCGGTGACGTGTTGTGGAGAGTGTGTATCATTACTCGAGCTGATGATTAAGTTGTAGTGTAGTTTATCACAGTGTAAGTTAATCCTTTTGAATTCTCTTTGGAATATTTTTCCCTCTTTATGATTCATTGTCTCGTGTGCTCAGTCGTCTGGTCCTTGAAATCATGTACTGTTACACGTACTTTAGAGTAAAGCTTGTATACTATCGGAATCTATGGTAGGACTTGAGCAAATATCTCTCACTTTACTCTGTTGTTCATTTGTTAATTTTCCATCTTGCGTCTGATTCATCCGTGCTGCGTGGCATCTGGCTGCACGGTGTGGTTGGACTGGTCTGTCTACGTAAGAATTTGAATTGGTGGTGATTTTGACTTACCTCTCGGCGACGTGAGGGCAATGGAATTAACTCGGTTAACGAACAGCATCAGGAGGTGAGTCGAACCTGGGGGTCCAGTGCTCGCTAATTCCTGCCTGGCCTGCTACTCCACTTTCGGTCATTTCCTCTCTCTCTCTCTCTCTCTCTCTCTCTCTCTCTCTCTCTCTCTCTCTCTCTCTCTCTCTCTCTCTCTCTCTCTCTCTCTCTCTCTCTCTCTCTCTCTCTCTCTCTCTCTCTCTCTCTCTCTCTCTCTCTCTCTCTCTCTCTCTCTCTCTCTCTCTCTCTCTCTCTCTCTCTCTCTCTCTCTCTCTCTCTCTCTCTCTCTCTCTCTCTCTCTCTCTCTCTCTCTCTCTCTCTCTCTCTCTCTCTCTCTCTCTCTCTCTCTCTCTCTCTCTCTCTCTCTCTCTCTCTCTCTCTCTCTCTCTCTCTCTCTCTCTCTCTCTCTCTCTCTCTCTCTCTCTCTCTCTCTCTCTCTCTCTCTCTCTCTCTCTCTCTCTCTCTCTCTCTCTCTCTCTCTCTCTCTCTCTCTCTCTCTCTCTCTCTCTCTCTCTCTCTCTCTCTCTCTCTCTCTCTCTCTCTCTCTCTCTCTCTCTCTCTCTCTCTCTCTCTCTCTCTCTCTCTCTCTCTCTCTCTCTCTCTCCTCTCTCTCTCTCTCTCTCTCTCTCTCTCTCTCTCTCTCTCTCTCTCTCTCTCTCTCTCTCTCTCTCTCTCTCTCTCTCTCTCTCTCTCTCTCTCTCTCTCTCTCTCTCTCTCTCTCTCTCTCTCTCTCTCTCTCTCTCTCTCTCTTCTCTCTCTCTCTCTCTCTCTCTCTCTCTCTCTCTCTCTCTCTCTCTCTCTCTCTCTCTCTCTCTCTCTCTCTCTCTCTCTCTCTCTCTCTCTCTTCTCTGTTCTTTCCTCTCCTCTCGCTCACTCTCCATTCGCTGTCCATTCTTAGGTCAATCAATGTTCAGGGGTTAAGTCCTGGTTTTATCTTGGATCTACTCTTCAGGTCTGATTATTCATAAATCTCTTCCGTCCTACATTTTGGCTTTGATTTTGACTTTGGCTTAAACTGGGCTTGAGAATTAAGCAATGACCGTGACTTTGATTAATAGTGAATATGATTGCCTGAGATTAGGACAAGATAAAAGTTGAAATTGATCTAAGCCCTGATCATCAATCTTAGTCTTTTAAATTTGAGATTTAGCTTCATTTTATCTTTGACTTCTCTCTTGTCTCCCTCTAGCTGGCCGCTTCTGTCCTTCCTATCCCCTCCAGATTAACCTCTTAACTTTCTGATTATAACCTTCTGCTTTGGCACTCACCACTAGGGCAAAGCACGAAGTTATATCTTTCTTTCACCATCTTCCTTCGACATACCTTTCCCTCTTTTTCTCTCTGTCATGACCCCTTTCTCCGTCACCCTCTCCTGAATTCCCATTTCTCTTTCATCGTCGCGGTCTTTGCGCATACTACATTCACATCTGATCAATCCCCTATTGGCAATACCGTTTCCCTCCTTCCCAGAACCCCTTAGACGTTCTTCCATCCTTCCCTTAGTTCAACTTTGGCAGTTCCTACCTCAATGTCTCCCTTCCTAACTCAACATTGCTCTCATTTCTTTCCGATGCAGATCTTCATAACCTTTCATGTGTAACTCCCTTCCCTCTTCCAGGTACCCTGATACTTCCTATTGAGCATGCACTCCCTCTTTAATCTCTATTTCCATCTCTTTAGTCCCACTCCATCACACTTGCTACATTCCCACTCCATGACACTCACTACTTTTCTCACCCTACATACCTGAAGCTTTTCACCTTTCATCGTTATCCATACTCTGGCATGCCTTATCCGCGATAGCTAATGCTGTGAGACTTCCTGTCCTCTTTCCTGTGTACTTACCTCATATGTCCTCAACATGGTCTCCAGGCTCCCACAAGTCCATCCACACTCCCATGCTATCGTAAGTTCGTATCTATTTTCCATCGTACAACAGCCCTTCAACTTACCTTCCCTGCCCACGTAAGCTCTATTCTAAGCTGTCTTAGTTTTCTTCAGATTATCCCACACACACCCTATCTGAGGTCTTCCAGGCTCCTCAACACCCATCCCGAGCTTCCACAACCCCCTTCTTGCTCAGGGAAACCTCTCCACAATTTCCTCATACTTTTTCAATCCTTTTCTGACTCCCATCAATATCTGTGCTATTTTCTGAGAAGCCCCTTCAAAACTTCCTTCGCAAAACCTGTCATACCTCCTCCTTATTCTATCAAGTTCTCTAAACCATCTCCGGATCTTCTTGCTTTCACAAGTCCTTGTTTCTAAACGCCTCTTTGCAGTCCTTCTGTGCTCTCACAAGCCTCCTTTCTCACTCTTTCCTTGTTCTCGCATGCCCTTCTAACCTCTCCTCTCTTCACTGCTCCTATAAATCCCTCCAGACCAACCAATTCATTGCTCCAGCATCTCCATCTAGGACTGTGTTTTCTCCCTCAAGCCATCCTACCCCTTTCAGATTCTCATAAGCCTCTCCATATCCTCTCCACACTCTTACATTCCCTTCTGTGCATACGCCATGCTCTCAGAAACCACAACCATGACCAACAAATGCCTGATCAACTCCTCAGTGCTTCCACAGTGCCTGAACGCTGATCCCAGTTGCTTTACAGGTTCCGCAATCCTTTCAGTGTTATTACAAGCTCCTAAATGCCTCACTGCATATGTAAAATAGCTCCTCCACACAGCTTCCTTGTTATCACAAACGTCTCTGCATTACCCTCAAGGCCTTTCAATCCCTTCCTAATCCTACTTCCAATGTTCTTACAAGGTCTTCAGCCTCCTCACTCGTCTCAGACTCCCTTCAGGCTCTCACAGTCTTGCTTACGCCCTTATATTTTTTTCTTATAAACCCTTACATTACCCCATGCTCTCGCAGCTATCTACATGTCCCCTTTAATCTTCTTGTGTTACCCCTAAACATCCTTCTCTGCCCTCAAAAGCCCCTTAAAACCCCTCCACGTTCACACAAACCCTTCCACGTTTTCACCCACCTTTCGTCAGCCCCTTTCCCCTTGAAAACTTACCTCACACCTGCCCTTTGTTCTCATAAACTCGTCCACAAGCTTCCCATTCCCTCTAAAAAAAGAACCTCCACATGCCCCTACAGTGGCATGAAACCCTTCAAATTCCCTCTATGTACTGATGAACCCATCCATAATCCCTCAGTGCCCTGAGAAAACTCCCTCGTTGCGTGTTCCATTCCTTAGTAAACCTCTCCAAAAACCCTCAGTGCTCTAACTAACCTCTACACACACCCTTTCCGGTCCGATAATCCCCTCTGAAGTCCCTGCACGCTCTGACAAACCGTTCCACTTTCCCTCCACACTCCCACAAACCATTCCACACGCCCTCCACGCCCTGACAAGCCATTCCACTTTCCCTCCACGCTCTAACAAACCATTCCACACGCCCTCCACGCCCTGAAAAGCCATTCCACTTTCCCTCCACGCTCTAACAAACCATTCCACACGCCCTCCATGCCCTGACAAGCCATTCCACTTTCCCTCCACGCTCTAACAAACCATTCCACACGCCCTCCACGCCCTGACAAGCCATTCCACTTTCCCTCCACGCTCTAACAAACCATTCCACACGCCCTCCACGCTCTGAGAAACAAATCCACACTCACTTTACGCTCTAACAAACTACTCCATACTCCCTCCACGCTCTGACAAACCCCTCCACACGCTCTCTACGCTCTAACAAACTACTCCACACTCCTTCCACGCTCTGACAAACCACTCCACGCCCATAACCCCCTCCCATGCACTAGCAAGCCCCTACATATATCTTCGTAATGCACTACAAGACAATTCCGATTGACATAAACTCCGTCCACCTCTTTTCTTTTTATCCACCCAACATACTCTGGTTTCAGCAGTGTCCCTTTCCCAGTCCCTCCCTATTTCCTCCCCATTACCTGCCTTACTGCTTCCCATTCTCCATCGCTCTTTTCCCTGACTCCTCCCTGTACCTCTTCTTGTCTCCCCATTTGCTGTTTCAACGAATTCCCCTGACCTCCCTCAACTATCTCTTCTGTTCATCTCTCTCTCTCTCTCTCTCTCTCTCTCTCTCTCTCTCTCTCTCTCTCTCTCTCTCTCTCTCTCTCTCTCTCTCTCTCTCTCTCTCTCTCTAGCTATATATCCGATCTATCTATCTATCATTTATCTATCTAATCTCTCTCTCTCTCTCTCTCTCTCTCTCTCTCTCTCTCTCTCTCTCTCTCTCTCTCTCTCTCTCTCTCTCTCTCTCTCTCTCTCTCTCTCTCTCTCTCTCTCTCTCTCTCTCTCTCTCTCTCTCTCTCTCATCTATCTATCTATCTATCTATCTATCTTCTCTATCTCCTCTCCCCTCTTGGCCCCGCAACAATCAACAGTGTCCAGAGTTTCTGTCCGTCATTTGCAAGTCACACGAGTTGTCTGGGCAAAGGCAGTACAGTAATATGGGGGTCTGTCTGTGTTGGTGCCGGCAGCAGAGGCGGCTGGCGGCTCTCGTCCAGTGTACAAAAGTGGGTGTATATCGGTGCACGCTCGTGGTACACTGTGATAAATCCCGGGTGTATGTGAAAAAGAAAGCATGTGGTGAAAAGTGTATAAATCCCCCACCCCCTCTTCTCTCCCCTCCTACAAAAGTAATCCCCAATAATTTCCATGTTCGTTGTCTATGGTGATTATTAATCCTAGGTGGGTGTATATCACTGCACGCTTGTGGTACACTGTGATAAATCCCGAGTGTATGTGACAATCAAAGCATGTGGTGAAAAGTGTATAAATCCCCCACCTTCTTCTCTCCCCCTCCTACAAAAGTAATCCCCAAAAATTTCCATGTTCGTTGTCTACGGTGATTATTAATCCTAGGTGGGTGTATATCACTGCACGCTTGTGGTACACTCTGATAAATCCCATTTCTATAAAGAAAATGCATACGAAAGGAATAACCAACACTTATTTTTTTTTGTTATTTACGGTAAAAAAAAAAAATCCCTCACTCATTCAAAAGTAATCACCAATAAGACTAATTTTGGTGGTCATGATAAACCCTACATGTATGATGATATACGATTGAAAGGCACATAAATCCCACACTCGCACGAAAGTAATTTTCAATAGATTCAGGATCCTTTATTGAGATAAATCCTACGTGTATGCAGATATACGTGAAAAACTCTAAATCCCACACTTATACGAATGTAATCACCGAGAAATCCCATGTGATAAATCCCACATTTATGCGCATATACATATAGCACTTATCATAGTCACCTGTAGGCTATCTATTGCTGATTACTTTCAAAAACCCAGTAAAAGAAAAAAGATGAAAGGTATTAATCCCTTGCTCGTGCAAAAGTAATCGCCGACAGATCTCATATCAGTGATGATATGAATGCAAAGAAATCACCCATGTGCAAATATGAAATGGTGGCCATAAAACTCATATGCATGTCCAAAATGTACTGAATGAAGTCTATAAATCCCACACATGGACGAAAGTAATCACTATCAAATCCCATATCAGTGATAAGATTGAAATAGACCAATCACACATGTACCGAGCACACACACACACACACACAAGCACACACAGGCACACACACACACAAACATATACATTATACATACATACATATATATATATATATATATATATATATATATATATATATATATATATATATATATATATATATATATATATATATATATATTGGGGGGGTTGGGCCATTTCTTTCGTCTGTTTCCTTGCGCTACCTCGCAAATGCGGGAGACAGCGACAAAGTATAAAAAAAAAAAAAAAATATATATATATATATATATATATATATATATATATATATATATATATATATATATATATATATATATATATATATTTTTTTTTTTTTTTTGCTTTGTCGCTGTCTCCCGCGTTTGCGAGGTAGCGCAAGGAAACAGACGAAAGAAATGGCCCATCCCACCCCCATACACATGTACATACACACGTCCACACACGCAAATATACATACCTACACAGCTTTCCATGGTTTACCCCAGACGCTTCACATGCCCTGATTCAACCCACTGACAGCACGTCAACCCCGGTATACCACATCGATCCAATTCACTCTATTCCTTGCCCTCCTTTCACCCTCCTGCATGTTCAGGCCCCGATCACACAAAATCTTTTTCACTCAATCTTTCCACCTCTAGTTTGGTCTCCCACTTCTCCTCGTTCCCTCCACCTCCGACACATATATCCTCTTGGTCAATCTTTCCTCACTCATTCTCTCTATGTTCCCAAACCATTTCAAAACACCCTCTTCTGCTCTCTCAACCACGCTCTTTTTATTTCCACCCATCTCTCTTACCCTTACGTTACTTACTCGATCAAACCACCTCACACCACACATTGTCCTCAAACATCTCATTTCCAGCACATCCATCCTCCTGCGCACAACTCTATCCATAGCCCACGCCTCGCAACCATACAACATTGTTGGAACGACTATTCCTTCAAACATACCCATATGTATATATGTATATATATATATATATATATATATATATATATATATATATATATATATATATATATATATATATATATATATATATATATATATATATATATATATATGTGTGTGTGTGTGTGTGTGTGTGTGTGTGTGTGTGTGTAAATGGTCGTAAAACTCATTACTGTTTGATTGAATGACATTTACAGATCTTGTATATTTCAGTGGATGACGTGATTGCTCCAAACCCATCTTAACTTTACGGTGCATCTCAAAGGTCAAGCCATTACGAAACGCATGGGTCGAATTCTTGTGCTCGAGGTGACGTCACTTTCTGGTGCTTGAGGGTCATACCGTCGTGATCAAGTACCTTATCGTCGGTCTTAAGTATCGTACCGTCGAATTTAAGAATCGCAACGTCGTGCTCAAATATCGTACAGTCGATTTTAAGCGTTGCAAAATCGTGCTCAAGTATTGTACCGTCGTGCTCAAGTATCGTACCGTTGTGTTCAAGTATCGTACCGTCGTGCTCTAGTATCGTACCATCGTGTTCAAGTATAGTGCCGTCGCACTCAAGTATCGTACCGTCGTGCTCAGTCATCGCTCCGTCGTGTTCAAGTCGTACTCCGCCAAGGTATTCATCCTTCCGTCGGGGTTGGTCGATTAATGGGTAACTGGCTTAGGCTGGGGTGTGTGTGTGTGTGTGTGTGTGTGTGTGTGTGTGTGTGTGTGTGTGTGCGTACATACACAGGAGTAACTCCTTGCAACGCACAAATGATAATCACACACACACACACACACACACACACACACACACACACACACACACACACAAACATTGGCATAGGCTGGAGTGTATATGTGTGTGTATGTGTTTGTGTGAATAGATATATTGGAGGAAAGATATGGGCCATATATGCAAAGTTAAGAGGCGGGGACAACACTAGTATAAAACCTCCCAGTAACACACAGAGGGGCTTCCGTGGTGTAGTGGCTAGCGTCTGAATGGAACAAATTGAATTATGAGACTGTGGGCATGGACAGCATACAAAAGTTGAAGACTTTTTATGGTGATAGAGAAAGTTCACGAGATGGGGCCCCTCGAATGCAGACATGCCTCTCCGTAAGGTGCAATTTGGCAATTACAAAAATGCAATTGTCTGTTTGCAGATGATGCTTAGGTCATGATAGAAATTAAGAAATGGCAATGACTGCATTAATTCACAGGGGAACTTGGACAGTCTCCAAACTTGGTTAGATATAATTGGTGCATCAAAGTCAATCCCAGTAAGTGCAAAGGTATAAGGGTGGGACACAGTGAGAAAAGTCCTCGAGTCGATTATCAGTTGACGGGTAATAAGATATAAGGACTTATGTGTCAAAAAATACCAAAGGATCGGTATTGTGTCTTTCTTTGTCGCCAGGCCTACACGTAGGTAAATGAACTATGATAGAGGCATATTGTCTCCTCGCAGATATCATGATCATGTTTTTGTAAAAGGATCTGTTTGGTTAGCTTTCTCTTAAACGTTGGATGCTCCAGTCACGGACTGAAGTCCGACATCGAGGCAGATTCTTAATTGAAATATAAAAAAGATTATGAAACGAGAAAGAAAAGACAAGGGAAAGCATTTCCGAATCTTGGAGGAAGTGACAAACATATGTTATTCACAACATAGGTTCGACCAGACTGAGAATCATGCCTCTCAGATCAGGTGATCTCGCCCATTAGAAGAGCAGAGATCTAACTGATGCGGGCAAAAGAAGAGCAAGCAAAATGGCCTCTGAATTAAGAAAGCTGTGGGTGAAATGTCAGTCTGAAAGATACAGATTAGTGCACTTGGAAGGAGAGAAGAGAGAGGGGTGACCAAATCTCATATCCTTAAAGTTACTGAATCGTTTGGAAGATTCAGTGAGGGAAGTCCTTCGTGAGGTGCGTTGTCAGAGCAAACCATAGCCTCAAGAAGAAACTGGGTAAGATAGATGTTAGAAAGGATGTTAAAAAAACGAGAAAAAAGGACTGGAATAGAGTAACCATGGAAACTGAGAATGCAGGGAAAGCATAAAATAATGAAAGTCTGTCTGATTTTAGATAAAGATGGATAGAATGGGACCTCAGAGAAGAGAACTCTCTCCCTGGGCTGTTTAAATCAGCAATTACACATATGTATCAACAGAAAAGAGTACACTCTTATACATGTGCATTACTAAGACATACACAAAGCGCTTGCATACTGAAATACACACTTATAATGTACACATGGATATGCTAAGACAATTGTGGCTCAAAATACTGTTGCATTGTGTTGAATGACCGGATCTTTCAGAAGTTGTCAAATGACCCTTTCAGCCAGATGATGTCAGCTGACAATGTCATCCAAATGATGCCTACTGACCATCTCGACCACATGTCAACTGGCTATG
>NC_092231.1:38486285-38538785 GCF_036320965.1 Panulirus ornatus | reverse complement strand
TACGTAAACACTGAGAGAGGGGGAGGTTGACAAGGATGATATATACATCAAAGTTGGTGGGGTGGGCCAGCAAAGAGAGAGAGAGAGAGAGAGAGAGAGAGAGAGAGAGAAAGAGAGAGAGAGAGAAAGAGAGAGAGAGAGAGAGAGAGAGAGAGAGAGAGAGAGAGAGAGAGAGAGAGAGAGAGAGAGAGAGAGAGAGAGAGAGAGAGAGAGAGAGAAGGGTGGGTGACCAAACCCCGAGATTGAGTGAAAAGGACCTTGAGTGTTTGGGGCCCCAGCAAGCAGTAGGATGAAAGGAGGTGCATGGGACTTGAGTGAACTGGGGCGAGATATTTTATAAGAAGCCACGTACTCAAAGCAGACTGAAACCACTGGTTTTGGTCGAGGAAACGACGGGGCTGTCGTGTCTGTGAACTGCACACGACAACTAGAGGGTCAGTGTGAGCGAATCAGGTCTCTTCTTCGACTGGCGGGTATGTCCCAACAGTTCCACGGCCGATGCTGGTAAATGGAAGGGAGAGAGAGAGAGAGAGAGAGAGAGAGAGAGAGAGAGAGAGAGAGAGAGAGAGAGAGAGAGAGAGAGAGAGAGAGAGAGAGAGAGAGAGAGAGAGAGAGCAAAACTACTGAGGGATGATGGGGTGGGTCAGTGTGGCATGATACCCCCTACTGGGCGCGCTCTTAGCCAACCTAAACACGAAATAAGCGACCATACAGACGACTGATGCTGAACACAGAGGTCGGGAGAGTCAGTTGGTTGGATGTGAGTGGATGAAACCCCTCGGCATCGCCCCATGTAATAGCTGGTCATTCGCCTTTATTGTAAATACTGTACCATATAATTACATTAAATGAGTTTACCTTTGAAATCGAAGTTCAATGTACAAAAACGGGTCAGAGATACTTACAAAAGCATGCAGAAACACACACACACACACACACACACACACACACACACACACACCACCGCATTTCTTCACCCAGACGTGAATATCTTTGTAGCATCTGCGACATGACACGGGCAAAACGCGCCCCATTCAAGGTTATCTTAGCTGAGAGGAAAAAGAGAAGAAGAGACACGGATGTACACATTAATCTACGCTCTACAGGTGTTTGTAGAGAAGATATCACAGAAAATGTATTGCGTTTTTTCCTCTTAAGACGATCTATTCAATCGCATCTTTACAGTGTTCGTCGATGTCTGATTTTTTTGTAATGTTTCGGTGTTTGGACTGATGGCTATCTTACCCAGAAGACTGGTGGCTGTCTTACCCGGTAGACTGGTAGCTATCTAACCAAGAAGACTGGTGGCTATCTTACCCAGGAGACTAGTGGCTATCTTACCCAGAAGACTGGTGGCTATCTTACCCAGAAGACTGATGGCTATCTTACCCAGAAGACTGGTGGCTATCTTACCCAGAAGACTGATGGCTATCTTACCCAGAAGACTGGTGGCTATCTTACCCGGAAGACTGGTGGCTATCTTACCCGGAAGACTGGTGGCTATCTTATCCAGAAGACTGGTGGCTATTTTACCCGGAAGACTGGTGGCTATCTTACCCAGAAGACTGGTGGCTATCTTACCCAGAAGACTGGTTGTTATCTTACCCAGAAAACTGGTGGTTATCTTACCCAGAAGACTGGTGGCTATCTTACCCAGAAGACTGGTGGCTATCTTACCCAGAAGACTGGTGGCTATCTTACCCATAAGACTGGTGGCTATCTTACCCAGAAGACTGGTAGCTATCTTACCCAGAAGACTGGTGGTTATCTTACCCAGAAGACTGGTGGCCATCTTACCCAGAAGACTGGCGGCTATCTTACCCAGAAGACTGGCGGCTATCTTACCCGGAAGACTGGTGGCTATCTTACCCAGAAGACTGGTGGTTATCTTACCTGGAAGACTGATGGCTATCTTACCCAGAAGACTGGTGGCTATCTTACCCATAAGACTGGTGGCTATCTTACCCAGAAGACTGGTAGCTATCTTACCCAGAAGACTGGTGGCTATCTTACCCAGAAGACTGGTGGCCATCTTACCCAGAAGACTGGTAGCTATCTTACCCAGAAGACTGGTGGTTATCTTACCCAGAAGACTGGTGGCTATCTTACCCAGAAGACTGGTGGCCATCTTACCCAGAAGACTGGTGGCTATCTTACCCAGAAGACTGGCTGTTATCTTACCCAGAAAACTGGTAGCTATCTTACCCGGAAGACTGGTGGCTATCTTACCCAGAAGACTGGTGGCTATCTTACCCAGAAGACTGGTGGCTATCTTACCCAGAAGACTGGTGGCCATCTTACCCAGAAGACTGGTGGCTATCTTACCCGGAAGACTTAGGGCCATCTTACCAAAACGATATTTGTATTCATCAATAATTCTGTTCGTAAAAGAAATTCTAGTTTATCTCGAACACACTTCCCCTGGTGATGACCTTTGGGGACTCTAGGCAATTGTACGTCAGTTTCTACAACCATTAAATTCGTAGAATTTTTTGGTCAGTGTCGAACAGATATAACTGCTTTGCTTTAACCTGATCGTTTTTTTTATTTTTTATTTCCAAGGAGATTGATAAGTTTTGTGTATCAACGCTCTATAGATTTTACCTTTTTTCTGCACTTTGAACCAGTGTTGTATAACATATTAGTAGAATCTCTATAGTTTTTTCTACTTTTTTTCGGAAATATCTACCAGCAAATCCTGGCCCACTGCTCGTATTTGAGGTCGCATCCCCACATTTCTGTGGGACTTCATTTCGTTTTTATGATGCTCATGTTTTTTACATTGTAGCAATGAGGCGTGATTCCATTAATTTCGTATTCAGTATCTTATTGTGTGTGACTGTTTGCAATGCTTGACATTTCCCCCACGTTAAAGAGAATTGAGGGAATTCGTGTTGTAAACTACATATATCGTCCTTAGAAGATAGAGTCTTACCTACTTTTGCCTCATCTTGTAGTTTTGAGATCTTGTACACCACAATTCCTATGTCATAAATGAATTCTTTTTAAAAGATATTGGACCCAATTCTGAGCCTTGCGGAACACCACTGGTGACCATTCAGATGAATTTTACCCTAACTACAACTCGTTGTTATCCAGCTAATCGGTCTTCAGATATTGAATTATTCATTTATTCCCAAGGTGGGTCTTGATTTTGCCCATAGATTTCTGCGAAGTGCACTGTCAACAGCTTTCTTGAAATCAAGAAGAATTGTGTCAGGTGTATTACTGTGATCATGGAAAAAGAATGAGTTCATTTAAAACTCCAATAGATTAGTTAAAGATAATTCATTGCACCTTAACCCCTATTGTGTGGCAGTTATCTGAAAAAAAAGGAATGAAAATGCAGAGCTGAAATGTCAGTAGGAAATTTGTACAAGTCAAGAATATGGATGAATGTGAACATGTCATGCATCCCAACACCGAAGACATGCATCCCTTTACTTTTTTGTTACCATGATAAACTTTGAGCTCCAGCCTTGCGATTTACTACATCCATATTACTCCTGATGTGAAAAAATTATAGATTATTCCTTCTTGTTCACTTAAAGCAAGCTACACGGGTTACACTGTGTTAATATGTTATCCCAGTATGGCCAAGGCGAAATCAGTAGTTGAGAAGGTAGCATGATATACGGCTACGTGACAATGATTGGTTTAAAGGATTATTCAATACTACAAAGTAAAACTTGATGACCAAGCCTAATTTTGGACATTTTGATGACACTGCTCTGAACAGCATGATCTGGGAACTTATTCCATGCGTTGGTATTGTTTTCGGTAAAGAAATGTTTCGTGCAATCCAGATTAATTCGGTCACTTCTTAAGCTTTAGTCTATTTTCTCTCTCGCAGGTAGCACTGGTGCGAAAGTGAAGAAGTTTTCTGAAGAGAGAGAGAGAAAGAGAGAGAGAGAGAGAGAGAGAGAGAGAGAGAGAGAGAGAGAGAGAGAGGGAGAGAGAGAGAGAGAGAGAGAGAGAGAGAGAGAGAGAGAGAGAGAGAGAGAGAGAGAGAGAGAGAGAGAGAGAGAGAGAGAGAGAGAGAGAGATAGAGCAGTTTCCTTTCAATATGTTCTTGAATTTCCATTCTTCAGCAACTTGACGCCTCCCTCGTCTGATGGTATACCCACCGAACCCAAGTTTAAAACATGGACCAATTCCTTCATTGAACAAACTCCACCAACATACAAACGCATGGCGTGTGTATTTGCCTTCCTTTCAGCCATTCAAACATCGAATAATCTCATCAAAGACCAGTGTGACCACGGGTCAAACTCTTCTTTTTACTTTCTTTAGGAAACTATGATTTAAGACGGTGCGTGGATGATTCTCAGTAAGGATTACCCGCGACAAATACATTCGAGTTTAATCAGAGACTGATTAATGCTGATCTAGAAATCCTTAAGAAATGTGAACGGAACTGCTTCCTCCAAGATATCCTGCCGGGAAGTCTAGGTCTAAATTCTGTACAGTTTTGCCGCGATATTAGATTTGATTTTCTTGGTCTTTTAAGATCCGAAGACAAGCTTAAACCTGAGAACGGAAACTCGTTCTATGAATGCTAGACCAAAACCTACGCCAGCTAGGCTTCAAGTCTACCTCTACAAGGAATGAAATAACTATTGTGGACTTGTGTACGTCAGCTTGAAAGAAAAAAGAAAGCGAATAAGCATAAGGAAAACATGGGGAGACTTAGTGAAAACACTTTATCCTGAGTAATCATATGCAATGTGAATGAGCATGTTACTCACTCTTCTATAAATATTCTTGGATGTTCTTGAGGTTATCAATGAAATCCAACATCTTGATTAGAAGAAGTTGTGAAAGAACGTCATGGAGCTATATATCCAGTAATCTTGTCCCTGTTTTCCCTTTCTTTTTCTGTTCGTCTGTTAGTTGGTCCATTTTTCTTAACTCCCTTTCCATCTATCTAACTGTGTCAAACCCTCTCTCATTCCCTCCCCTGCATTATTCTAAAATATCTCCTCGTTCCTCGTTCTACTACTTTCATCCCAAGCAATTTGCTTACTTTCAGAGGGAGGAACACCCCGACGATGCTCCCCATGATCTGAAAAATATAGACACCTAAACATACGAGAGTTCGTACTGTACCAAGTGTTTTGACTCTGGCCATATCCTCGAGCCCAGATAACCACACTTGCTATGTTGACACAACTTAATCGCTGTAAATGTCTGCTTTAGAGGCTAGCGTAATCTAAAGGGAATTACAGTCAGGGTTTAACAGAGCCGCAAATATGTGAATGAATGGCTTGGTAAATAGCGTGATAGGGTGGGAAACTGAATAATGTACAGTGGGGGTGCCGAATGAACTGTGGTTTGTACATTAGATGGTAGTTTCAAACGCGAAATTACTTAACTTATGCAATCTCTCTCTCTCTCTCTCTCTCTCTCTCTCTCTCTCTCTCTCTCTCTCTCTCTCTCTCTCTCTCTCTCTCTCTCTCTCTCTCTCTCCTATCCTTTCCACCCTCCTGTCGTTCGCAGTCCGGGTAACAAGACAGTATGTCGTCCAGAGAATTAAATAATTCAAAGACACGTCAAGCTGAAATATGAATCAGCATTACGCCTTGTTTATGGCAGGTAGAGACATGGCATTTGCGGCATTAAGACAAGAGAGGAGCAATAAAGATGAAAATACTGCCTAAAGGGGCTAACTTTCCTCCTTAACTGCCAGTAAACTTTCAGTGTGGTCGCAGACTTGGACAAGGGCAATTCTAACGTTGGTTTATGTTTGTCCTCGGCAGTCGAAGAAATGGAAGGGAGATGAGATTTTCGTGAAAATCTTCGTCTGTAGTATCTTTCATTCATAGATATTGTTGAGGTAAAAAGAATCATTTCTTTCTCTTCCTTCACGAACGAAACGGATCAAATGTAAGATTAAAATGTTGGACCATTAGACTTGAACGTATTATGGAGTGAGGGAGGAATGGGGTCTTTGAGAAGAAGGTACTTCAGCTATCACTAAGAACGTCATTGCAAGAAGGACTGGTCTTTTCCAGCGCCTGGTTTCGATTCCGGGTTCTCTCTTCTGATGAGTGCAGCTCGTCGACCCTCAAGCCAGATATGAAAGGACTGTGAATTCAGCCGTTCCATCGAGCCTGGATTCTAGTCCTAGATTAATCCCGGAAGCTGGATCCTCCCTGTTATACCAGCCGCTCTTTCCTTTCTTTTATTTTTTCCGGCAGAGTGAGATGTTAAGTTGTACTCCCCTCCGGTATTACAACGATCATTTTCATCATAAAAAGATGATCTATTGCGAGTCATCCCGAATTATGGAAATGATGTTTCTGATCAATCCATGATCTTCGAATTTTCTTCTTCTTCTTCTTCTTCTTTTTCTTCTTCTTCTCCTGTTTTCTTTTAGCAATGGCCAAGATTAGTATCGAGACAGCTGAATATCATATTACGGTCCTGTTTTGTCTGATATAGTGAAGATCCACGACGTTTATTTATATTCCCTGGTATTGAGAAAAATCGGGCTTTTATGTCCCCATGATATGTGTATTGTTGGGTTGAATATCCCTGATTTTCGTAAGTAGTTTGATGTAGATACTTTGGTGGAGTAATACTGATACTGACTCCCTTTGAATGATGCGAGATATTGTGGTTTTCTTCACATGTTCTTACTGCCCTATACCATACGTACCATTTCCTTCTAACTGGAATACTCTAGTGATTTATATAGAGCTCACTGAATACTTTCTGTGCTGTATGGTGTCGGAAGTGAACTAGTTCGAAATAAAAGACAGAAACACTTCACGAACGAAAGTAAATAGTCTGGAACGTATGAGTTGCCGAGTGAGGTTGAAAGAACCTGAATCTTACTACCAAGAAAGAGGAAGGAAGAGGTGCATGGTAATGTATAAGTGGCATCTATTGAAAAGCAGAGAGGATATTGTCTAAAATCTGAGGGCATCTTAGAAGGGAAAATACCGTATCATTTACACAGGAATGATACATAGAAATGCATGAAATGTATATTAGGTAAGTTTATACGAATGGTCTGCAAACGAAATAGAAAGTAATCACGAAAATATTAAACTAGGTTCAAGGTGAGTATCATTTCCTGATGAACCTCATACTGACAGATATGCTAAAGGAATGTCGGCTGCGGAAAGAATAAGTGTTATTCAACAAGCACGAAATGTGGTGAGCACTACGCGCTAGCTTGGCCATCCTGGCAAAATCTCGCCGTTGGTAATCGCAGGTTAGCAACCTCCAACTCCTTCCCCTACCCACAAACTCCAGTTCTCTCAACCGCCACCATCTCTATACCTTCTCTGTCTCTTCGTCTCCTTCTTAAATGAATGAATGAATGAATGATAGCGACTGAAAAAAGAACCCTCTGAGGAAGAGTAGAAGTTACGAGGAAGGTTAAGAATTGCTTATGTGATTAAGAGTTTTTTTATTAGTTGAGGAAGACCCAGCATGACTGTTCCATGTGGAGTTGGGTCTTTGAAGCACGAAGACCATTAGTTGAGGAAGACCCAGCATGATTGCTCCATGTGGAGTTGGCTCTTTGAAGCACGAAGACCGAGTTCAGATAAGCACAAGTAAAAACATTTTCCATCACAGTGAAATGTGTAAAGTAAAACATGTATATGGAGAAAGCGATGAGATCAGCAGATTACATGATGTTGTAACTGCTAGACTAAGGCTAGGTTATAGGTACTACTGGCGCTTTAGCTAATCTGGAGATGTTAATCGTGTGAATTGTATAGTTTGTGGTCCAAGATTTGGACACAAACTAGAACAGTATGTCTTAGAGTGTGAAAAGAAATAGACCCTTTTAGGGATAGATCTAAACAAAGTCTGCAAGGAATGTCACAACACCTTATTGTTGATAACAAGATACCTGAAATCTTAAGTTTGTATCCACTTTTTGTATCTAGTCGGTAAAACGTACCACATGAAACTATGTAATGAAATACATGTTTTGAATTGTAACATCCTATGTAATATCAAGCCACTGAGGGCAGACTGAGACCCTTTGTGACCCCTGTAATCCTTTAGCGCTACCGCTCACAAGATGAGCATGGGGTGCACAAAAATTTTTGCCGGGGTTACCAGCACAAAGCAAATCAATAGTTGGCTGAGCGTTGGACAAGACATAGGTTAGTGAGGGAGGCTCCTGTTGTAGGTTACTGGGTTGTGTGGCTAACTGCTGCTGTTGCTGCTGTTGCTCCCAGTTCTTCCTCTTCCCTTTCTTCTTCTCCGTCTTCTTCTTCTTCTTCTTCTTCTTCTTCTTCTTCTTCTTCTTCTTCTTCTTCTTCTTCTTCTTCTTCTTCTTCTTCTTCTTCTTCTTCTTCTTCTTCTTCTTCTTCTTTTCCTTTTCTTCTTCTTCTTCTTCTCCGAAGAATGCGTTGCTGCAGTATTCCTTTTAAAGCAAAGGAATGCAAGATATCTAAGTGAGGATGTCAGTGAATTGTTCAGGTTTGTGGAGAATGTACTCAAGCATCCTGCGTCTCGGCAACTCCCCCAAGTGGCTCACACGCATGACACTTGTCACTCGTTGTACTGACAAAAATTTTGCTGGATACTTAACGCTCAATCCTCGGCATGCTTGTACTTGGAATGCTTGTACTTGGCATGATTGTACTTGGCTTGCTTGTACTTGGCATGCTTGTACTTGGCATGCTTGTACTTGGTATGCTTGTACTTGGTTCTAGTGGCAGAGAAAGTCTAGGAAATTGAGGATAGAGGTGTTTGAAAGATTGATTCATGGGTAGTGCGTGGCAGGTCTGTTTGAGGATATCATTTGGGTGATACAACCTGGTGAGATTTATACCTTTTTGATAATTACTCTTTTCAAGCTCATTTTCAGTGGAGGCTACTCATAGTTCGTCTGATTCTCTACCTTCTACATTTGCCTAGATCTGCAGGGTTGGGTTCGTCTGCAACCACGTCTGTCTCTATAAACCAGACTTACTGAGGTTCTCGCTGTTGCAACATTCTCTATCCTTACCTAACCTTCCCTCTCACTGACCCATATACCCCATATATATATCCCTCCTAACATTCTGCCTCCGAAAGCCTCCATATTTCCAAAAAAAGATTTCATATTTCAAACATTTCTAATATTTAACCTCAGCAACTCGCATATTCTTTCCCATCTCTCTCTCTCTCTCTCTCTCTCTCTCTCTCTCTCTCTCTCTCTCTCTCTCTCTCTCTCTCTCTCTCTCTCTCTCTCTCTCTCTCTCTCTCTCTCTCTCTCTCTCTCTCTCTCTCTCTCTCTCTCTCTCTCTCTCTCTCTCTCGCATCCGTTACATCCCCTCCCCATTCCACAGTCTCCTTCGTAAGCCTGGTCCTGAATTTCCCCTCAGAGCCCCTCTGTCTCTGTCCTTTATTTCCCCTCACTCACTTTTATGTACCTCCTCCTACCTCCACCTACGTCTACCTCTCCCCCTTACCTTACACAGGCAAAAAAAAATCCCTCACCATCTTTTCCAGTTTCCTATATATTCCAGTCTCTCATTACCAAGATGTGCCGATAATTTCCTGGCTTACGTTGATTGCAAACCCTTTGATAATGTAGATACGGCGTCGGTGTGAGCCGTCTGGTCTGTTCCTCCTCCTCGTCTTCTGCAGGAGTGTTGCTTACTCAAGAGAATTTGATAGTGCTTAGCTAGTCTTCAGTCAGGTATTAGAATGCAAGGAAATGGCATATCATAGTTGGTTCTTGAGGATCTAACGTGTACCAGGCTTCGAATTCCCTGACCATATTTTTCAGTAGAGGATAAATTGGACAAATTTGCCCATTTTGCAGCTTTATGCTTCGTCACTACATTCTAATAAGCTGTCGACGCTTATCGTGACAAGATATATCCGCTTGAGTCTCATTACTCTTTAAGATATCCATTAAGTTATCTTTCAGTTTTCATCACTTCGTCTTAATTATGTACATCTTTAAACACCTCGTCATTTCTGGACTTGGAGTTTCACGGACCTTCCTTAAGATTTTTACTATTTTGTAAGATCTTACCTTTTGACCTATTTTTTTTAGATTCCTTTGTGTTCAATTTTGTCCTGAAGAATTTAGATGCATCTGAATCACTTGTATCGTTGTCACACGACACACTGTCTCATTCATCGTGTTCATAATACTGAATAAGGTTTCATTATCCAGTTTTACTTTCCTATAAAGCTGCCATGATTCCTTGTTCCTCCAGTCGACCTTTTAAAGTTACTTTCATGTGCTCCTTCAGCTGACCAATCAATATTCCCTGGCGCGTATAACCTTCATTAACTTTACAGTTTTATTCTCAAGACTTACATACAGCCTGGGTATCCAGCTCGTACCTGTCTTCAAACACATCTCCCCAAAGGATTCCAAACGCGTTTTTCTGACTTCGTGTCAAGACGCGGGTTGGTCTGCAGTGCCTGTGATCAGCAACGAACACCAGCTACTCTAGGATTACAGACGGTGTCTTCTCTAACCTATCAATCTCCTCTGTCATTCATCTGAGATGTATGTATAAAGATAAGTACACGAACCATACAGACTCACGTCATAGTCGACAGCACTTCACGAGCACGTATGTTCCTTGAGATGTGGTAGTCCATAGCATGGTAGTACCTGGCACCTTAGACTTACTGTTATTGGTCGGTCATGATGTATACTGAGACCCTCTCTGTATCAGTCTATAGTTATCTTGATTATGATGGACTGTCTACCTCCATACAGATAACTCCTATATAGTCAACAGTCTTGGAACGTATAGTCCTGGTATCTGACAGGAGGGTCAAGAACCCTTACGAGTGTTGTAATCGACAGCAGTTTTGATGTTAGTTCATGTATACTTTATGAACGTATTACTTCTTCTCAGGCTGTACATCTTTCTCTGATACTTGGTATTAAACCATATCTGTCAATTGACATATTCTCGTTCCTCTAAACTTGATTTCTACAAAAATATCTTTCAGGCATATTAATCCTGCAAGGTATTCTTTTTTCGATGATTATATCCCTCAGGCATATCAGTCCTGCAAGTTTGTTTTTTCTATGAAAATATCTCTGTCATATTACTCCTGCAAGGTATTTTTTCTATGAAAATATCTTTCAGTCATATTACTCCAGCAAGGTATTTTTTTCATGAAAATATATCTCAGTCATATCACTCCTGCAAGGTATTCTTTTCTACATATTTTTCGAGCGCTTTGTGGCCGGAAGGTTGGGGGAGACCTCTTGCTCTGCTATCCTTTTCTTCCAATGATCTCAAGGAAGACTGCATCTGTTTCAGTAGTTTTAAGGCCAGACCGACTCACTTTGACATTAGGTCTGTGTATATACTGAACTCTCTCTCTCTCTCTCTCTCTCTCTCTCTCTCTCTCTCTCTCTCTCTCTCTCTCTCTCTCTCTCTCTCTCTCTCTCTCTCTCTCTCTCTCTCCCCAAATTAACTCAATATTTGACTAGATGTATTCTTTTTTTCCTTTATTTCAGCTTTTCATCGTTAATTCTCCATTTTAATCATTCACATCGCAATATATCTCTCAATTATTTATGCCACTTTTTTTTTTACTTTGTCATTACCAGCCGTAAGCTGCAAGTGACATATGCATCAGGGACACCACCTGACATGTGTAATCCATATGGACCGTTCTGATTCCTGTAAAACACACACACACACACACACACACACACACACACACACACACACACACACACACATCAATAGCAGTTTTTGGAATATAAGAAGTACTAACAAGGCCTTTCGGTTGGAAACTATAGTAATGTTGATAGAGAAACGACACTGAAGAAGAGAGGCATCCTTAAACAGCTGGGTTTGAAGGAAGAAGAGGACCAGATGGGGAAATAGACGAATGGTGTGCAACAGACAAACGGTTGGCTCTGAGGCCACGAATACAACAGAAATGGAGAAATAGCCAAGTCTAGGAGGAAGGTTAGAGTCGCTTCATGTTGGTCTCAGTGGATTTGAGGAAGCGTTCAATCCTGGTCGACTGGCTGCATCTCTCCTACCTAGCACAGGAGAGACACTATGTGAATGTACCTCCATACTCTGTAGGAGGATTTGACCTGGAAATTTGTGATAAGAGCCGTGTGGATTATGTGTTGTCAGTTGTTGCATGTGTGCGTTTGTGGATCAAGTTCCAGCTACCTACGGAAAGGCGAGACACAGAAATAGAAATTAAACATTACCCCGGCCATAGGATGGGAAATTGACAGCCACTGCAGTACTGGCGCACTTTGCCTCAGTATGCGCATAAGGCAGTGTCTGTGTGCCATCTACTGCCTATCAGATGATAGATCCATCAATAAATCATTTAATAATAAATGGTTAATTTCAGTAACCTCTGAATTCTCACCCTATGTCAGAATTAAGCTCGCGACTAGTACACTTACAAGGGAGCCAAATCCTCTTTATTTACTCCTTCATCCCTTTGTAAATCATAAACAAAGTTCTTGCTGATTCCCTAGCATATGAATGTCATCTCATGCTGTCAGCATTATCACTGAGACTTGATGTCAATTCAGCATATCCATTTGCAAGGTATTGCTATTCGTGTGTTCAATTGTCTCCCCTGAACATTGATTCTTGTATATGATCAACTACTTATTTTCCTTATTATTTTCCTCAGCGTTCATCGTTGTGTTATATTACACATGTAATTCTACAGAGCGTCCATATTATACGTAAGCGTGTATTCCGGACTAGATCCTTTGATATTATTTTCAAACAAATTTATGTTTCGGAAGCTCTGTATCTGTCAGGACATATATATCTGTAGTTTGTGGACTATCGCAATTATTCATATCGGCTTTATAGTCACATCGCTGTAATACATTTCCTTGCGGAGTCATATTTTAGTAAGAAGATGATATATTTCTCTGCGGAAACATATTTTTCTGCTGAAACATAATTCTTTCATGAATTATCTCCATGTAACACTTACTGACGACACATGGCATTACAACGGTGATAATTTTTGTATAAGAAAACCTTTGAGGACAAGAATATTAAAAGATCGCTTGAGATATGTACACACTAGAAGAATGAATAAGTACGAAGGAGTTATATATTTCTGCAATATTAGTGGTCTAATAACCACAGCCTTTCCTCTTTTCAGCACCATCCGTCTATTTCCCCATGTGGTCCTCTTCTTGATATATATATATATATATATATATATATATATATATATATATATATATATATATATATATATATATATATATATATGCCATTTTCCGCGTTGGCGAGGTATCATTAAGAGGATGCGCGTAAACGCATCTCACTAGTAGATTAATTCACTTAATTCACATCAAACTCCATTTCTCTTGGATTTATCTGCATTTCCATGAACATCAGCTGAGAGGTGTTCTAGCGTACATCTCTTTCGAAAACACAGTATATTTTCCGGTATACGGGGTCCTCTCCACACCCACACATCTGTACCTTCCGTTTTGAAACACCTTTGACAAATATTCTTGTATAAAAACAAGAATCTTCATGTCAATTATGTACAAAGATAGTTAACTTCAACAGGTGTATTTGGAAGTTTAGTTATCTAATTAATCTGTTACCCAGTCTTTCAAATTTTCGAATATAACCTTTACGCATAAAAATTTTACCTTTATAGGTGATGCATTTCACATCTAGATTTTCATAACCTCAGCTATAGTTACAGACATTCAAAGTTTTCATCCCAACAGGTATAGAAAAATTATAACGTCACTACAATTGAATTTAAAGATTTCTGACATTGTACTCACACGAATATAACATTAAAATGTTAGAAAATTTAAGTTTTACACTCACAAGTATAATATTTGAATTAGATGATATTCAGCATTGTACTTGTACGAATATGGCATTTGAATTTATCGTTTTCGACGAACTCTCATGAACATAGCATATGACTTTAAAGTTTTTAGCATTCTACTTCTACGAGTATATTATCAACATTTTAGCAGTTTATTATGTATTAGTCTCAAGTACTGTTTGAATTAAACACTTTTCTTACATTTTACTCTCACGATTATAACATTTGATTTGAAAAAGTAAGTAAAATAATTTTCTCAAAAATATAACATTTGAATTTAATAATATTTAATATTCTAATTTCACGAATATAGTGGCGAAAGTTCACAATGGTATTGATGTATTAGTGCTTCAGCACCAGTGTCTTGCCTTCGCAACTGGAATTCTCTCTTTATGAGTGTCGTTTTAACACGTTCGAATCTTACCTTAACTTAAAGTTTTGCGTTAAGATCTTACTTTAATAACACTAAAGTTTTACATTAAGATCTCACTTTAATGACACTGATGCTTACTTTAATAACACTGGAATCATACCCTAATAACACTAGAGTTTCATACAAAAGCATTGGAGTTTTACCTTAATAATAATGGGGGTCTTATTCTTAAAGGAATGGAGTCTGATTAATGATATTGGAACCTTTTCTCAATGACACTATAGTCCTGTTTTTACAGGAGTTTAATCATGTCTTAAAGCATTGGAACTTAACCTTAACAGTCTTGAGACTAACCCTAAAGACAGCCAAGTTTTTCAGGAAAACCAAAGTATTCTCTATCTTAATGATGCTGATATCTTATCTTTATAACGCTGTGATCTCGCACTAAATTACTGGACTATTACCTTAATGACATTGATATCTTTATGTCACTTTAATCCCACCTCCATAACATTAGATTTTCATGATCGAATCGATGGAAATGTAGTGTCTCAACCCTTGGAATTCGCTCTTAGAGTACTGGAGTGGTTCGCCCTTTGCAGACTCAACCTTATAGCACCCAAAATATCATGGGTTTGAATTAGACTCTCACCTTTATGATCTGTACTGATTACCACCACGCCAAGAACATTCTATACTGAACCACCCCCCTAGAGCATAATGTTATGACCCTTGCGTTCGAGGATACGACCCTCGAACACAAGGATGCGACGCTTGGGAATGATGACCTTGACCTGACCCCCTAAAGGTCAATTGTCGAACTGCTGTACTCAAGAGTCGTACCGTCGTGCTCAAGATCGTACCGTTTAAAGATCGTACTCTCGTGCTCAAAGGTCATGCCGTCTTAATCAAAGGTCATACCATCGTGCTTTAAGGTCACACCGTTTCATTCAAGAGACTAATCGTCGCCATACAGTCTTACTCAAAGATCATACAGTCGTGCTCAAAATGGTCATACCTTCTTGCTCAGAGGTCATACAGTCGTGCTCAAAATGGTCATACCTTCTTGCTCAGAGGTCATACAGTCGTGTACATGGGTCATACAATCGTGCTCAAGGGTCATATAGCAATGCTGAAAAGCCATACCGTCTTGCTCAAAAAGGTCATACCGTGGAGCTCAAAGATCATCCCATCAAATTTTCCGGGTCGTACCGTCGTACTCAGGACTCATACACTCGTGCTCAGGGGCCGTACCGTCGTGCTATATTAGCCCCGAACGACCCGTCGTACCCAGGGCTCATACTATCGTGCTCAGGGGCTAGATTAGCCCCGAATTATGCTACATCCATTGAGAACATATGACCCATTATATTATCTAACCTTATGATCAGACAGATATGAATGGCTCGTATATTTCCTCTCTTGATGTACTTATTTACGAATATCCATTACACAGTGCCTGCTTTTCTGTCATCTTATGTATCGTGACTGCAGAATGTTCGTACATTTTTCATGAAGTGTTTGATGGCGTCTGCATTCTTCTTCCCAGGCTTGAATTAATTTCATTGTGTGTGTGCGTGTGTGTGTGTGTGTGTGTGTGTGTGTGTGTGTGTGTGTGTGCGCGCGCGCGCGCCCCTGTATGGATATGGTTTGTGTGTGTGTGTGTGTGTGTGTGTGTGCGCCCCTGTATGGATATGGTTTGTATGTGTGTGTGTGTGTGTGTGTGTGTGTGTGTGTGCGCCCCTGTATGGATATGGTTTGTGTATATGTGACATAATCAACTCGCATGGTGAGAGTAAAGCAGTTGGTGCCGTCTATGTAGATTTTTGAAAAGCATGCGATGAAGTTCGATAAAGGCTCGATAGATTTCTGTAAAGTTCGATAAAGATTTGATAAATTTCGGCAAAGTTTGATAAGGGTCCGATAGATTTCGGTAAAGCTCGATAAAGGTTAGATGAAATTTCGGTAAAGTTCGATAAAGGTTTCCAGCGAAAGTTAAGTCGCATGGTACTGATTAAGATATTGGTTGATTGGCCGTAAACATAGCGTTGTGATTTGAGAATGGTTAGACGTGAGAAGAGGAGTGCCACAAGGATCAGTCATAGGACCGTTTCTCTTTCTCATACTGATCAATGATAATGATATTGGGCTGCATTGTAAAATATCATAATTCGTAGATGATACTAAACTGGGAAATAAATTCACAAATGAACTTGAAAGTATACAGCTTCAAACTAATAGAGACAAACTGATAGACTGGGCTTATAGGAAGGAAGTAATTGCAATATCGATATGTTCAAAAATTTACATATCGGCAGTAAAAACGAAAAGGCAAGCTACAGTATAAATTCTGCTGAACTGAAAAAGGTAAATGAAGAAAAAGACGGGCGTGATAATCTCTAGTGACACAAAACCAATCTAATCTAGGGTGATCATCTCTACACTTCACAAATCATTGATTCGTCCATACCTTGAATATTGTGCGCAGTTTTGGTCATCCGAACTAGATACAGAAAAAAAAAAAAAACATAGACAGAAAGCAGCTTTCATTGTCGATCTATCAAGATAATTCCTAGGCTGACAAACCATTCCCATAAGAGCCGACGAAACGACTTGAATCTATTTAGCTCAGAAAAGTGAAGGTTAAGAGGGGATCTAATGCTAATTTATCGAAGACTTTCGTGATCTCGATCTAACATGTTACTTAAGAATTGATGCGTATGAATTCACTCGTATGAACAGATGCAGATTTGTGAGCAATCGTTTTACCTCGAATGAGGGAAAGTACTTTTCCCATAGGATTAAATGTTGACATAGGAATGATTTACCAATTAGAGCGGTTGGAAGCAGTGCTATAGATAAGTTTAGAAATAAACTTGATAGATATTTCGCTTCACTTCTACGACGTACATTATTTACGCCTCCATAGTCACATTCAATTTGCAAGTTATTCTCCTTGAATTATGTTTATGCGTTCTGACTTTTATCATATAAATATGTGACTTTCTGATATCTTCCACTATCACAAATGGCCTTGAGAGAACCCAATAGTCAGTTTCTGTTTGAATTTCTTTGTATATTTTAAGACAGTTTCTATTACTTGCATTGTCAAGTTCATATTCTTTCTTTTCTTGTGTGTGTGTGTGTGTGTGTGTGTGTGTGTGTGTGTGTGTGTGTGTGTGTGTGTGTGTGTTTATTTTCTATGCTTAGCAATTACGGATTTCTCAAATTTTGAAGGTTGTGTATCTCGAGATGCAAATTTGCTTGGTTTGCGTTTCTCCAACTCTGGTTTGTCTTATTCGTCGTCCTCTTAAGTCGCCTTCACTATGACCTCAACAGCATCCCTGTGTAGTGTTGGATTTCCCAAAGTTCACAATAACATTGGCGTCACAAATACATCCATTTCCTGGCGTTTTCATCATTCTGATGCATTTTGGACATTGCAGTGGGAGATGGTCATAGTGCATGGTGCTTTTTCCTGGTACGCAAGTTGAAATTTTGAGTAATGGTTTACCAGTGTTTAATGAACGTTGGCATGTCATTTGAACTTGTAATGAGTAGAATTATTATTGTATGAATTCCACTAATTATGCTTGCAATGGAATTATATTTCATGCTGACTAAATTTGCTGTTTTCATCACGTCATAATGATATACGGATGCAGAACAGTAAATATTTCACTGCTATGATCATTATTTTTTTTTTCCCTCTGTCTCATGACGCATTCAAAGCATTTGCTACAAAGTATATTTTTTTTTTCCATTTCACGAAGAACGTTTAGAGACATGGATTAAAAACGCCCACGAGTTTCGTCATAAATGAATTTTTATTCTTTTAGTTATCATTCCGTTTTCATTTTTCTAAATTGTTTTTTCTCCTTGGGAATATAAAACTCATATGTCATTTTCCGTTTCAAGGTGAGCTGATTATGACAATCATTATTTAGCTGTGCTGAATCACAATCTGTTGTCATCAAATTTACGTCTCTTCTGTCGCTTTATGCTTTTTCTATTTTTTCTCTTCATTATGATAATAAAATGCGTTGAATAATGTTTCATTTCCGGTCAAGGTCAGAGCTCTCGTCACAGAATCTAGAATCCCGTTTTGAGTCTCGTCTGATTTACGTAAAAGGTTTCAACACTGATAACTGAGACCTCAGTAGAATGAATAAAAGTTTCGAAATCGACTGGCTAGGTGTTTTGTCTTGGCTGAACCTAAGTCCGTAGGCATATTTCTTTAAGTCTTATTTTCCTGAGCTCTCGCCGACTCAAGAACCTTCCCTTAAACCTCTACCTTAGTTCTTTAACTCCCAAGACGGGTTCTCCCAGTCAACAACACTCCCGATAATCCTCCAACAGTGCCTCCCTAAAATGTTCAGCCTCTGAAACCCTCCCTTTTAATTCTTTAGAACCAGTCCTTTCAGTCAAAGCTCCCAGGATCCCTTCAACAAACCCCTCTGTTAAATACTCACCTACTCCCAAAAGCCCCGACCCTCATGTCGACAGGCAATTAAAGCGTTCCAAGACATATCTCCAGCCACCTGGACATACCTCCTGTCACCTGGACTTGTTTTCCTGTCACCTAGGTGACGTTTGTGTGCAAAGTCATGCACATTGCACACTAGTGAACACTTGACATTTGATATGATATTCCCTTAACGTGCAACCTCAAAGCATAACACTAATACTATAGAATGCCCTTGCTTAAGCTCGTGACACGAACCAAAGGAATCGTCTGTCTGTTTATTAGAAAGGCGTCGTCTGTCTAATAACGATAGAAATACTGAAGGATATAAACAGTTACTGCAAGAACCAGCAAATCTGTCGTCAAGTGAACTTTCTTTTGAGAGCCTTGAGTGTTTAAACTCTTTATATTCAAGGAAGTAATGATGAACATCAATGATTACATATTATAATCCATGCTGGACACATTTCAGGATTTGATTTGACTTTCGCTCCAGTAGTTAAATCTCCTGACTTCTCTGAGCAGACGTGCATTTGACTAAGTTAACTCACTCCACAAATGTTAAAACACTGAAATATCTTTCAGAACTGACGACGAAAAAACTGGATTAAATTCACATACATACTTCACGATGCTTCGAGCCGCTCTGTAATCCCTATTTCATTATATTCTCGGTTCACACACGAACAAGTAGATCACATACCCAATTTTGTGTCGGAAATTAATCACTTTACACATGGGAACTTTACGAGGCACTCATACCCTTCGCGCATATATCTCTTTATTTTATACTTCCTGGCCACATTTATATCAAACGTTTGCAGTCCCGTAACTAACCTGTGGTGAGACGAGATTAATTACAGGACTTTTATTCTTGGCAAAGTATAAATACAGCGCCCATGACACTTTAGTACCGAGTTTACGAGACCAGGGAAGCACTTCGAGTGATTCACTGTCTCACTTGTTAATGGGAATCGCTTTGTTTCGTCTCCCCACCCCCAACTCCCCCTCTTCCCCCGGCTTGTGCCGTGCAGTTAAAAAGTTTCAAGCTAAGTATTCTTTGCTGTAACATGTACGTAACAGAGTTTATTGTCACACTAAGTCTAGCTTATAAAAGTATCAAGTGCATGATTTGTGCTTTGTTTTTGCCAAACATTGTAATGTTAGGAGAACAAAACCCAGAAAAACAAATGTGCTACCTCGCAAATGCGGGAGACAGCGACAAAGCAAAATAATAATGATAATAATAATATATATATATATATATATATATATATATATATATATATATATATATATATATATATATATATATATATATATATATATATATATATATAAAATTCAGATGAAGGCTGAAAAATTGTAAGAAATACAACTGAATACTTCTTTTAAACTGCAACAGGCCACTGGGGCTTGACGAGGCTGTTTATGATAGCGGAAGAGAACAATAGACAGAGATGCTATTCAAAACAGGATGCTAAAAAGTTTTTACTCTTCTATAAAAGAGGCGGAGAAGGTCAAGGTTCTGTACAGTCCAGTGATTACTGTTAATTACTGTGGCTGGGATGGGGCTGGTTCTAGAAGTGGTCTGTTCGAACTCGTTTGGTTCGATCTGTTTTTGGTGTGTGGTACCAAACTGCAACTCATGGAAAAGGGATCTCAGGAGGCAGGAGGTGAAGGTGACGAATATGAGCAAATGATTCGTCCTGAACTATCGAATGAGGTCTCGGTGCTTGTTGAGAGGATCAGTGAATACAGCCCTTCTTAATCTGTTGTGGGAGAAGGTTCGAGAATGATTTTCCAAGTCCTTTTCTGCACCTTTTCAAATTTCTCTTGATGTGAAATACAAAGGGAAGAGGCAAGGTGCCACAGGTGAGTTTAAGAAGAACGTAAGCTGTGTAGGTGTTCCTATGTTTTAAAAACAGAAAGTTCAAGTGCATGGACGATATATAGAAGGAAGAGATGAGTGTGACTGAGTGGAGTATAAAATGAAAATGGCAAGATATCAAGAGTAATGCTCGAGAGCTGAAAGTGGGGGCAAGTGAACAATAGGATGAAAGGAAATCGATGAATTTCATAGAGCACAAGAGAATACTTTGGAAAGGAGATGAATGATATAAGGAAAGCAAAAGAGCGAGTGGAGGTGAAATTGAGGCGAACAGATTAGGAATTGGTAACAAGAAAAGAGGTGGAAAAGTATTTTTTCAACTATTGAATGTGTTGGTGTTAGTGTGGCTGATGAGCTGTTTGCTATGGGGTGGCATCGAAGTGAAAGAGCCATGGCGAATGATATTGTTAAGACGGGGTAAGGAAAGATTTGCATTCGATGAAGTGTGGCAAAGCGGCAGGGCTGGAAGGACTACAGAAGATATATTTGAAAAAGGGATATCAGTCTTGTTGATTGATTGGTCAGGTTATATGTCGTTTATGTGGCCCAGGGTGAGGTGCCTGAGGACTGACAGAGTATCGCTATATCAAGGCTAAGTGGCCAGCATGAATGCTCGTTGACACTCGTTGATCTCGTTCGCAACCCTGTCCTTGAAGGCATTTGAGGAGAGCAATAACAAACAGCCCAGACAAATGAAATATAAGAAGAGCAATAAAGTCGAAAAATACGGAGGAACAATTGAAGAACTGGAGAGAATTAATGAAAGAGTGAGCAAAATGAAGGTATAAAGAAAAGAAATCCTTGGAGTATATTGAAAGAGTTAAGAAAACGTGAGCAGAGGATGGGAGGAGAATGAATAAAAGGAAACCGGTATATATAAGAAAAGCAGTGAGAAAAATATAAGTATATATGGAGGAAATGTAAGGGAAGTGGGATAGAAACACCAAAAGAATCATAATTTTGAACACAGTAGAAAAAAAAGTATCTAATGGAGAAATTGAATAAACAGTGGAAAGATTAAGGATGAATCATAATGAAGAATTAGTGGCTCGTAATTGATATTAGGTGTTACCGGACTCCACCTGCTTGAAGCTACTCAGAAAGTAAAAAGTCACCTTGTGGCCAGGCTGTATCAGTAGGTGTTACCGGACTCCACCTGCTCGAAGGTACTCCGAAAGTTAAAAGTCACCTTGTGGCGAGGCTGTATCAGGAGGTGTACGTCATTGTCAAAGATCTTCTCACTCAAAGGAGTCTTCCTTTCACTGCTCCAGCAAGTAGCGCAGCCTTGTATACATGAACCTTTTGAAAGAGTCCCTGGGTACCACCAAGGAAGTTTTCATATACGTTGGTCTTGTGGTAAGTAATTATAGACTGAAATAAATGAGAATGTAATTAAAGATATGATGGAAATCACAGGTATGAGGGAAGGAAAAGTGGACTGAAGAGCAGATGTATGTAAGCAGTTGAATAACTTAGTTTTATTTCCTTCATTATGTTAGACACAACCTAGATTTGAGCTTTTAGTTCCTTCATAATGTTAGACAGAGCCATGACTTAGCTCTTAGTTCCTTCATCATGTTAAACACAATTCTGACTTAGCTTCTCGTTCCTTCACTATGTTAGACACAACTTTGCACCTTCTCTACACCATGTAAGCTCTTTATATACCTCCTTGGCTACCTCACCTTCCCTCTATTCATCCGTATAAACCTTGTCACTTGCTACTCAGACATCTCTTCTCTCCTGAGCCCCTCGCACGTTCTCCATAGCCTATATCCTCCCTTATTGTGTTACTTCCCCTCTTCTCCCACCCCCCTCTCTCTCACCCTCTCTCTCCATCTTTGCTCCATCCCTGCATCCATTAGACCATCATTCTCTCTATCTCGCTAACCCCCCCCCTCTCTCTCTCCTCCGCCGAGCCAACCAGCTCCCTCCATCAATCTCCAACACTCAACCCGAGCTGTCTGTGCCATACATCCACGTCGATATATTCCCGTACCGTAACAAAGGCTGTGAGTGGGAGTCTAGACCCCTAATGAAGGAGAGGCAGAAGCCCATAAGGAAGGAATTAATATGGAGCTTATGATGAGCAGGTCAAAGAGGAGGGAGAAGAAGAGATAGAGGCATAAAGGAGAAGAATAAAAATGATCCTGTTCACCCAGGAAGATAAGTAGAAGAGATGAGGGGAAGAAGGAAGAAGTGGAGGAGGAGGAGAGTGAATATAAAACGTTCAACAGATGAGAAAAAAAGGGAACGAGGAAGACATAATGCAAATTTTATGAGGAAGACCTGGATGAAATGGAGAGTGGAGGAAGAGGAGGAGGAGGAAGAAGAGAACTTTTATGTCTTTGGAAGTAAAGAAAATTAGGGAGAAGAGAGAAGGGAGAACATAAGGGAGAGAGGTGAGGAGGATGAAAATATGGTTGGTTGAGCATCTCAGAAGGGATGGAGAAATAGGAGAGTGTTGAGGGAGATATGTTGAGGAGAGAGAGAGAGAGAGAGAGAGAGAGAGAGAGAGAGAGAGAGAGAGAGAGAGAGAGAGAGAGAGAGAGAGAGAGAGAGAGAGAGAGAGAGAGAGAGAGAGAGAGAGAGAGAGAGAGAGAGAGAGATGAGACAGACATACAGACATACAGATAGACAGCCTTTTTAAATGAACATTTTTGGTGAGATTTCGCCAAAAATGTATGGCTGGTACGTATCCCTTACCACGGAAAAATCCAAAGTTTCGAAGATCAAACAATTTCGAAGATTGTGCAGTTGTCCAGTGTCATGTATGAGATGGGGAGATCGTACGTTTTGTGGACTGAAAACCAGAAGCCAGTTCATCCGTGAAGCAGAAAGAGGAAGAAAATAAGCTACCTGAGCCAAAGGAATGAAACATGACAGCCACTGATGTACTACTGCCGTGCAGCGTCGTTGCTAATTCACCTGATAACTAGGCTGGCTGTACAGGTGATGTACCTCCCTGGTCGGTGGCTGCATTCCACCTACTGAGAGAGAGAGAGAGAGAGAGAGAGAGAGAGAGAGAGAGAGAGAGAGAGAGAGAGAGAGAGAGAGAGAGAGAGAGAGAGAGAGAGAGAGAGAGTTACATACATGGGTGCATAGATCACACAAACCAAAGGGTCCAGGCGAGCTGGTCTGGCGCCTCAACAGGACGGAAAAAAAATTGAGTCCCTTAAAAAAGAAGTTGATGAATACGATAAGAAAAGTGTGTGTGTGTGTGTGTGTGAGAGAGAGAGAGAGAGAGAGAGAGAGAGAGAGAGAGAGAGAGAGAGAGAGAGAGAGAGAGAGAGAGAGAATAATAGAGAGGGGGGGTGGGAAAGATAAGATCGTGGAGGTGTGAGGTGAGTGAGAGAGGTTAGGGCGGGAGGGAGACGCGGCTGGGAGAATGATAGCCGAGACATGCAGGTGTGTGGTGGCATCCACTGTAAGGAGGAGGGACTGAAATGCTATGCCCCACTGACCATGCAGAACACTGGCCCGTCTCCTGGCGCGAATGATACATTCCCCGTCATAATTAACTGATACACAGGTCCCGGGGCTCCTGCTGACGTAAACAGCTGCCAAGCGAGTGTCGTCGGACCCCAGGGCGTGAAGCTACAGCCTCTCCTCTTTCCTGCTTTAGATCAATGGTTAAGGGACGATCTTGGGGCCGCTGGTTCAAGCGAGAGTGTCTGAATGACTCAAGGAATCTGAGCTCCATGGAACTGCACATCTCCAGCTCCGAGTTTCATGTTAGCCTTCGTTTTTTCTTTGTGCCTTTGAGGATTAAATGCTGCACCTAAGTAGCTGACAGTGATGAATGTGATCAATAATTGAGCGCAGTGACTAGAACGTCGATAGCATGATATCAGTTTTAAGTAGCTGCTTATATATCTCTGACCTTAAAAGGGATTAAGGGTGTCAATCAAACGATATAAGATGGGTGCTGGGTTCTCATATTGTAAAGGACTTTCAAATGAATTTAAGAAGAGATGAAGATTCATACATATGTAAATAAGGTTAGGATTATCTGAAGGAGATGCTGGAGGTCTTTCAAATACAAATGAAGAGATTAACAAATGGAATAGTTCTTATAATCGCAGTTAATCAATAGGGACCATTCGTATAACCAGAGTTGACCATTTGTCGAACCACAGTTGATCAATACGGATTACTCGTTTAGTCATAGTTGACGAGTAGAGATTATTCGTATAACCAGACTTGATCAACACGGATCAATTGAGTAGCCAGGTTGAATCAATAGGGATCATTCTATAACAAGAGACGACCAATAGGGATCCTTTCTAAGCAGCCACATATGATCAAGAAGGAACATTCATGTAACCACAGGTGATCAGTGGAGATCATTGGAATATACACAGTTAATCAGTAGAGCTTTGCAACCGCTTCTGGCTTTCATAAGGATAAGAATGATCACTTGAACGAGAAATATGGTTACCATAAGGAAACAAAAAAGAAAAGGTATTGATGTTACTACAGTTCGTGAAACTGTAAAAGTATTCCACAGACTGATAAAGGCATCTCCAAAAAATTTGAGTTTTTGATAAGTAAGCATGAAATCCAAAGCAATTTTTGGATTATTCTCACCAATGACTCGCTGCTGCGGAAGTAATTGCAACCAGAATGTCTTTGACAGACAGTGATGTACAGAGTCTACCACGTTCCTCTGACATAGCCAAAGGCCAAGTCTAACCAAATTTTTGTTTAACTTACCCTTACCAAGCCTAATTAAATCAAGCACAACCAAGTCAAACGCATCCTAAGTCTAACTTTATCTAACATACCAAAGTTGGGTCAAATAACCAGGTCTAACTTTATCTAACATACCAAAGTTGGGTCAAATAACCAGGTCTAACTTTATCTAACATACCAAAGTTGGGTCAAATAACCAAGTCTAACTTTATCTAACATACCAAAGTTGGGTCAAATAACCAAGTCTAACTTTGTCTAACATACCTAAGTTGAGTTTAGATAAAGTTCACATAACCTGAAGCACTGGGTCACTGAGAGAACGCACTTTAAGAAAACCTGTTTATCACTCAACATCCACTTGAGATGTTTGAAAATAAAAAATCGTAATTTTTACCTCACAGCGGAACCAGTTCAGGGAACTGAATATCCTATCAGCACACACACAATCACACACACTGCTACAAAAATGTAGCTCTTATCGTAAAGCTCTAAACTAATGCCTTGCGTAAATACTAACACGAGAAAGAGAAGTTCATGAACATGTCAAGCTTCGTTTGCGCTGAGCTGGTCCGAGGGAGACCATCTGTTGTGTCTATGCTAATGTACCTGTTGGCCTTAAGGGGGCAGCACCTCCTCGTCCGTTGACGGAGGGTCATCAATATCAGGCTCACTGTTTTCGTTGCGAGAGTTATGGCTGGATGTGCTAACTTGTCCTCCATTGGTGCTAGACTGGTGGTGACAGTTGGGGATTGCGTGGCGAGACAGTTATACGGGGTATGAGGAGGGGGACAGAGAAGAAAGAGAGGGGCAGGGAAGATTGAGGAGAGATGCCAGGGACGAGAAGATAGAAAGAGAATGGCAGATGGATGGAAAGGAAAAGTAATAGACCACGTTTTCAATGCTGAGGTTATGCTAAAGGACAGAATTCATTGGAAAACTAGATAACAGAAGACTTAATGGTTTAGATCGAGGTTCTCTGCTAGTAAAGGACAACAATAAGTTCAACATTCCTAATCTATATAGACGGAGACAGGATACTGAGGCAGAAGGAGGGAGAAAAGAAACATGGTAGTGAGAGGACTGGAGTTCGTTAGATATGAGAGTGAAAGGAAAATGAAAAGAGGATTACAAAGAAGATGAGGAGAAGAGAGAGAGAGAGAGAGAGAGAGAGAGAGAGAGAGAGAGAGAGAGAGAGAGAGAGAGAGAGAGAGAGAGAGAGAGAGAGAGAGAGAGAGAGAGAGAGAGAGAGAGAGAGAGAGAGAGAGAGAGAGAGAGATGGACCGAAAAGAAATGACGGTGAAGGCGATGATATGTTAGTAAAATGAATAAGAGAGACTATACGCTTAGTAGCGTAGGGAGAAAGGTGTGTAAAATGAACAAAAACTCTCTCTCTCATGTCACTTTCAAAAAGTTTGTTTCAGAATGATGGAAGGGTGGTTAGGAAGAGAGGCAAGCATGGAACAGGAATTGAGGAGGAAAGGTTTCATATGCTTAGACTTATTCACCTCACAAGATCAAGGAGGAAGTGTGCTTTAGTCAGTGGTGATCGGAGCAAGGCGTGATGAGTTGGTAGGATGGAGAGTGACATGCGTAGACTTTTCACATATTGTCTAATGTGTGTAGAGATAGAAGGACAGGCACTGTGACCATCTCGTCACAAAAATGAAGGGAAGAAATCGAAGAGGTTAAGTTTAAAAGAAATGAGAGAAGAAGGGAATGGAAATGAAAGAGGGTGTGAAAGTGAAAAAAGAGACAAGCTGGGGTATGAACTGGGTTCACTCATAATGATCACCCGTGAGATTCTATTAATATATGTACCTGCATCATATTCATAGACTGTGAATGCGTGCTTGTGTGTGTGTGTGTGTTGTGTGTGTGTGTGTGTGTGTGTGTGTGTGTGTGTGTGTGTGTGTCTGTGTGTCTGTGTGTCTGTGTGTCTGTGTGTGTGTGTTTGTCTGGACAGAAAGACAAAAATAACAGGAGATGGAGGGAAAGTTTACTTTCACTTAATTTGATCGAACATTTACAACCAGTTGCAAGTTTCGCTTTGGCTTAAAATGGAGTATTTCGAGAGTGAACAAAACTCATGAATTTGCAGTTAGGGCCGTCGAATTTAAGACCAAGGACATTATCCTCACCCTTTACAGTCGCTAGTAGGTCCCTAGCTTGAACGCTGTGTTCGATTTTGGTCACGTCACTCGATAAAAGACGTAGAATAGAGAGAGTGCAGAGGCGAGCAATCAAGCTCATTCCCTGACAGAGAAAAGCATCTTATCAAAGCCGACGAAACAACTTAAATCTATTTAGCATAGAATAGAATAAATAAAGAGGTGATCTAATACAGGTATTCAAAATTATCAAAGGCTTTGAGAATCTCGATCTGACACACTACTTAGAGACGGTCATCTGATGGTAATGGATACAAACTCGTTAAAGAAAAGTTTTGCCTCAAATGAGACAAGGTAATTTCTCTCCCACAGAGCGTTGACCTGTGGAATGATTTGCTAATCAGAGAAGCTGAAAGCCGTACTATAACTACGTTTAAGAATAGACTAGATAGATATTCAGCTTCCATTCCATGACTGGTATTACATACACCTCGTTAGTTACGTGAATGGCTTACAGACTCTGACTCTTGGAAGTAACTGGTATGTCTTTTTGCTCTTACCCCATCAAACTATGAGTTTCTGATCTCTTCCATCATCACATACAGCCTATCAAAAGGACTCCAATAGTCTATTGCTGTTTGAATTCCTTTGCATCCTTTTATAAAGCTCAGTGGGAGATATGATGTATTTATAAATGAATGCAGATGAATATTCTAACTTACACATGTTCAGGATCATATTCGGAAACGTATGTGTGTTCAGTGTTTAACGTCATCACCGGCAGGGTGCGTGTGTGGGGGTTCGCGTTACACCCGCCCACACACACTGAGTAGTTCAGTATGCCTGGGGTCCGAAGCAATTCTTCCTCACTCACCTTGGCCTATCTGCTCTTGGCTGCGTCGGTGGTGGTTTTCAGTTCCCTTAGGGAGTGACGCAAGTCGACCTCACAGATCCCTCGCTTGTTATATAGTCTTTTTTTTACTAATATCTCTGTTAGAGTTCTTTGGCTCATTGCTCCACATCCTCATTTTCTGTCAGCGTTTTATCAAGTCAGCCGTCGTTTTCTATATTCATTATATTTCCAGGCAAAATATCAGTTTGCATATATTATGGATGCTGTCTTGGACTCTTGCCTGCTCGAGAATGCTTCTCACTTCAAAGGGGTCTGCATTTCCCTGCTACCGGAAGTAGTGCAGCTATGGACTGCAGGAGCCTTCAGATAAGCCTTGGATAACACTAAAACTCTTTTAGGGAAATTGGTCTTATGATTGAAACTATCAATATATGTACCAAGGATTTACCACCTCCTCCCACTCCCCATCACCTTTATCATATTCTTTGATATTAGTATTTGATTTTGATTTGTTAAACTAAGTTGTTACTGTGGACAAATTAGAAAGATATTTTAGCTCTTTGGTCTACTGCCTTTTTTGCTGATATATTTGACCTTCACTGAATCACAAATCTGTATTCCGAAGCTTAATATACCAGCGGAGGAAAGCTGTTTAAGATGAAGACCCATATGGAGGCTACGATGTTTCACCTCGTTGGGTTAGATTGGGTCAGATTTCAAAATGTCTTCGAAATGAGTATGCCTTAAGTTACTATCTATCACCTCGTTTACTTAGATTGGGTTGGATGTTGATCCATCTTCAAGGATGAATAGATGCTTCTCATCCCAAGTGTCTTCTTTCTGTGAAAATGGCTTGTAAGAGTTCAGATAAGTCTTTCATTTCCAGTAGGGAGTGTCTTCGTATTTACCGTTGAACTTGTACGTGAAAGTGGATAACACTGCAGCAACGTGTATAACCCAGGCAGGTACAAACCTGAACAGGAGTTGAGGAGTTTCGAAGATAAAGGTAGAGTATATCAATGGTAAGATGAGGTGGATAAGACAGAGGAAAATGGTATCCAGTAGCATCCTATTAGAAGAATAGAAACTAAATGAGGCAGCTATTATCTATACAAGCAGTTGCATCCCTCTTTTTCCATGTTCTGTTTAACCATGGATTTGATATTACCTATTTGTACTGGCCCATTTGTACTGTACGGTGAGGTGGTACTACACTCACGGGGCCTCATCTCTTATACTGGAATTTCTGAGTTTACCATCTATAGGCATCATGAGTGTCGGTTCCGTTTCGTCGCATTTAGAAAAACACTTACGTTCGCTGTGTTGTTATGTCCCAGAGTATGATGCGTTTCATGAGTGCGATTGAAATAATATCATATGATTTATCAAAGAAGATGTTTACCCTTCGTCCCATAATGAGCAGATGCCTGCGGAAAACTAGAACGACTAGTCTTTGATGAACACCTATCACTGGAGGCCACAGTTGATATCCTGTAATGAGGATATGATGCAATACACGCGTCATGGCATTACTAACCAGAACACAGTGTCCTTTATACCCTGAGGATTTTATCCATTGTTCAGAGAGTCATGGAGAGCTCAAACCATTGTCTGTTATGAATTGGTTTTACAGGAAACTCAGGTAACTATTTTCTGAAGCAGCAATTTCGTCACAGAGAACTCAAACTCGTGCCTATGTGCCTGGATAAGGCTAATCCATATATATTTTCCCCATGGACTCATAGGAATATATATATATATATATATATATATATATATATATATATATATATATATATATATATATATATATATATATATATATATATATATATATATATATATATATATATATATATATATATACATATATATATATATATATACATATATATATATATCATCTCTGTGGATAGATAAAAAAGAATACTTCCCACGCATACCCTCTGTGCTGTAGAAGGCGACTAAAAGGGGAGGGAGCGGGGGCTTGGATATCCTCCCCTCCCGTTTTTTACTTTTCCAAAGAAAAAGAACAGAGAAGGGGGCCAAGTGAGAGTATTCCCTCTAAGGCTCAGTCCTCTGTTCTTAACGCTACCTCGCAAATGCGGGAAATGGCGACTATGTATAAAAAAAAATATGAAGTGATTGGTTCCCAGTGGATGTTGGTTTGCGGCAGGGGTGCGTGATGTCTCCATGGTTGTTTAATTTGTTTATGGATGGGGTTGTTAGGGAGGTGAATGCAAGAGTTTTGGAGAGAGACTGCAAGTGTGCAGTCTGTTGTGGATGATAGGGCTTGGGAAGTGAGTCAGCTGTTGTTCGCTGATGATACACCACTGGTGGCTGATTCAAGTGAGAAACTGCAGAAGCTGGTGACTGAGTTTGGTAAAGTGTGTGAGGGAAGAAAGTTGAGAATAAATGTGAATAAGAGCAAGGTCATTAGGTACAGTAGGATTGAGGGACAAGTCAATTGGGAGGTAAGTCTGAATGGAGAAAAACTGGAGGAAGTGAAGTGTTTTAGATATCTGAGAGTGGATTTGGCAGCGGATGGAACCATGGAAGCGGAAGTGAGTCACAGGCTTGGAGAGGGGGCGAAGATTCTGGGAGCGTTGAAGAAGGTGGAAGGCGAGAACGTTATCTCAGAAAGCAAAAATGGGTGTTTGAAAGAATAGTGGTTCCAATAATGTTGTTGTGATACGTGGGCTATAGATAGGGTTGTGCGGTGGAGGGTGGATGTGTTGGAAATGAGATGTTTGAGGACGATATGTGGTGTGAGGTGGTTTGATCGTGTAAGTAATAAAAGTGTAAGAGCGATGTGTGGTAATCAAAAACAGAGAGCAGAAGAGGGTGCATTGAAATGGTTTGGGCACATGGAGAGAATGAGTGAGGAAAGATTGACCAAGAGGATATGTGTGTCGGAGGTGGAGGGAACGAGGAGAAGTGGGAGACCAAATTGGAGGTGGAAAGATGGAGTGAAAAAAGATTTTGAGCGATCGGGGCCTGAACATGCAGGAGGGTGAAAGGCGGGCAAGGAATAGAGTGAATTGGATCGATGTGGTATACCGGGGTCGACGAGCTGTCAATGAACTGAATCAGGGCATGTGAAGCGTCTGGGGTGAAGCATGGAAGGTTCTGTGGGGCCTGGATGTGGTGGGGGAGCTATGGTTTCGGGCATTATTGCGTGGCAGCTGGAGACTGAGTGTGGACGAATGGGGCCTTTGTTGTCTTTTCATATATATATATATATATATATATATATATATATATATATATATATATATATATATATATATATATATATATATATATATATATATATATATATATATATATATATATGACGTTAATGGGATGGCCTTGATTAGGGCCTCAGTTGCCCGTGCCGTCTGAGCTAACATAGAAAAAAAAGGGAAAACTCGTGACCTGTAATGATATGCATCATGAAAAATACGATTATCAGCGCTCTGCGATAACCGTGCGTCATGCAGAGCTTGAAGCAGTGGGTCTGTGGTGGCGAGGAGAAAAAAGGGTCATGGAAATTTCAAGCCCATCTCATGATGGGCATGCGCTACCTTGAGCCCAAATCACTGTCTATTATCTACCGAAGCTCTGCATAACACATCCCGTTCGAATGGGACAGTAAAACTGTAATGGTTCCCACAATCAAATGATAATCATAAAAAGGATTGTCTACTGAGGACAGTTGCCTTACGTTTGCGGTAAGTAAACTGGGAGTGATGAAGGACTGCTTCTAGTCCTAGGCTACATAGACCACCCTTTTGCAGATGAAGGGATGACGAAGAAGTGTCTATTGTGCCGGACTTCTAGAGTGGGTGAAGTTTGACCCACAGGGTGACGGGCATATCGGGTGGTGATCACCTGGGTTAATATCTCTCTCTCTCTCTCTCTCTCTCTCTCTCTCTCTCTCTCTCTCTCTCTCTCTCTCTCTCTCTCTCTCTCTCTCTCTCTCTCTCTCTCTCTCTCTCTCTCTCTCTCTCTCTCTCTCTCTCTCTCTCTTTCTGCTTCCTTCTTCATCATTCCAAATCAGACACTGACTCATCTGCGAGTACGGAGCCGGGAGGGGGCCAGTGAGGCGGAACGTTTCAGCCAGTTCTGTGTCCTGACTCTGGTAGTATTAAGAGTGAGATTTTGAGATACTGTTTACTCAGTCTCACAGCTTCTCTGAAAATCTTATCTCTTATCACCCGTGGTTATTGACGCGTGTGGAGCTTATCCATTAATTGACGATTCTGAACGAACGGGACGAACTTTAAAAGAGAATATTTACTTAAGCTGATGGTATAACATGTCCAACTATTTAGACGAGCCAGATTCTTCATTGTTCATCTGTCATGTTAACGGTCCCAGAATGATTGATCTTTGGCGAGGTGCGGTTTACGTGAACTGCCCAGGAAGAGTGATCGAAGTGGTCGTGTCGTGTTTTTCTTTTTAAACTGTAGGTTTCTTCCACATGTCGAACAAACTTCATATCTAAAATGTGGTAGACTGTCCGACTGGGCTGTTTCTCCCAGCTGAACCTTATAACAAAAATGAGTCTTTCTGCTCGACCTCTCAAAACTAACCATTGGTAGAAAAGCACATGAGCTGGGTATCCTCCTGCTTCAAGCAGTCTAATACATCAGCTAGAATTCTGTAACTTCTCCCTTATTCACGCTACGTACGAGTTTCCCTAAAGAAACCAGTCTCTTTGTTCGTATAATCGTCACTTGGTCCTGCACGTGTCCCCTCGTCATAGCGAGACTTAAGTTTCACCATCGCGTCATCCACACGACCACTGTTCCCTTGACTATTGTCCGTCCATCAGCAGCTTGGAGACTCACATGTCACGCCGTGCTGCCTTGTGATCATCATCTGTATTCTCTGAAGAGCAAATACGACCTGCCACAGGCCTGTCTAGGACGTTACATCAAGAGCCTATCATCATCGAAGGAGAGGAGTAGTGGGTGGGGTAGAGCATCAAAAGGGGGACCCCACTCTCAGAAGGTCATTGTAATAGACATTCCACAAAACAGAGCCTAAGACACTATCCTGGGGCACGCCATCATCCAGTGGGTGGCCATCGGTCCGCTACACACACACCCTCCATTAAACATAACTCAGGCAACGCGTCCGTAATGGTAGGCTTTAAGGAAGCGTCAGATATTTGTCTTGACGTCAAGATTCTGTGGTCTGGAAAGGTGTCGAAGTGTGATGACACGTAGACAGGTCTCTCGGCCTCGTCCAGCACGATGGCATGGGTGAGTCTATATATATATTATATATATATATAAATATATATATATATATATATACATATATATATATATCATCTCTGTGGATAGAGAAAAAAGAATACTTCCCACGCATACCCTCTGTGCTGTAGAAGGCGACTAAAAGGGGAGGGAGCGGGGGCTTGGATATCCTCCCCTCCCGTTTTTTACTTTTCCAAAGAAAAAGAACAGAGAAGGGGGCCAAGTGAGAGTATTCCCTCTAAGGCTCAGTCCTCTGTTCTTAACGCTACCTCGCAAATGCGGGAAATGGCGACTATGTATAAAAAAAATATAAAGTGATTGGTTCCCAGTGGATGTTGGTTTGCGGCAGGGGTGGCGTGATGTCTCCATGGTTGTTTAATTTGTTTATGGATGGGGTTGTTAGGGAGGTGAATGCAAGAGTTTTGGAGAGAGACTGCAAGTGTGCAGTCTGTTGTGGATGATAGGGCTTGGGAAGTGAGTCAGCTGTTGTTCGCTGATGATACACCGCTGGTGGCTGATTCAAGTGAGAAACTGCAGAAGCTGGTGACTGAGTTTGGTAAAGTGTGTGAGGGAAGAAAGTTGAGAATAAATGTGAATAAGAGCAAGGTCATTAGGTACAGTAGGATTGAGGGACAAGTCAATTGGGAGGTAAGTCTGAATGGAGAAAAACTGGAGGAAGTGAAGTGTTTTAGATATCTGAGAGTGGATTTGGCAGCGGATGGAACCATGGAAGCGGAAGTGAGTCACAGGCTTGGAGAGGGGGCGAAGATTCTGGGAGCGTTGAAGAAGGTGGAAGGCGAGAACGTTATCTCAGAAAGCAAAAATGGGTGTTTGAAAGAATAGTGGTTCCAATAATGTTGTTGTGATACGTGGGCTATAGATAGGGTTGTGCGGTGGAGGGTGGATGTGTTGGAAATGAGATGTTTGAGGACGATATGTGGTGTGAGGTGGTTTGATCGTGTAAGTAATAAAAGTGTAAGAGCGATGTGTGGTAATCAAAAACAGAGAGCAGAAGAGGGTGCATTGAAATGGTTTGGGCACATGGAGAGAATGAGTGAGGAAAGATTGACCAAGAGGATATGTGTGTCGGAGGTGGAGGGAACGAGGAGAAGTGGGAGACCAAATTGGAGGTGGAAAGATGGAGTGAAAAAGATTTTGAGCGATCGGGGCCTGAACATGCAGGAGGGTGAAAGGCGGGCAAGGAATAGAGTGAATTGGATCGATGTGGTATACCGGGGTCGACGAGCTGTCAATGAACTGAATCAGGGCATGTGAAGCGTCTGGGGTGAAGCATGGAAGGTTCTGTGGGGCCTGGATGTGGAGGGGGAGCTATGGTTTCGGGCATTATTGCGTGGCAGCTGGAGACTGAGTGTGGTCGAATGGGGCCTTTGTTGTCTTTTCATATATATATATATATATATATATATATATATTATATATTTATATATATTTTATATATATATTATATATATATATATATATATATATATATATATATATATATATATATGACGTTAATGGGATGGCCTTGATTAGGGCCTCAGTTGCCCGTGCCGTCTGAGCTAACATAGAAAAAAAAGGGAAAACTCGTGACCTGTAATGATATGCATCATGAAAAATACGATTATCAGCGCTCTGCGATAACCGTGCGTCATGCAGAGCTTGAAGCAGTGGGTCTGTGGTGGCGAGGAGAAAAAAGGGTCATGGAAATTTCAAGCCCATCTCATGATGGGCATGCGCTACGTTGAGCCCAAATCACTGTCTATTATCTACCGAAGCTCTGCATAACACATCCCATTCGAATGGGACAGTAAAACTGTAATGGTTCCCACAATCAAATGATAATCATAAAAAGGATTGTCTACTGAGGACAGTTGCCTTACGTTTGCGGTAAGTAAACTGGGAGTGACGAAGGACTGCTTCTAGTCCTAGGCTACATAGACCACCCTTTTGCAGATGAAGGGATGACGAAGAAGTGTCTATTGTGCCGGACTTCTAGAGTGGGTGAAGTTCGACCTGAAGGGGTGACGGGCATATCGGGTGGTGATCACCTGGGTTAATCTCTCTCTCTCTCTCTCTCTCTCTCTCTCTCTCTCTCTCTCTCTCTCTCTCTCTCTCTCTCTCTCTCTCTCTCTCTCTCTCTCTCTCTCTCTCTCTCTCTCTCTCTCTCTCTCTCTCTGTCGCTTCCTTCTTCATCATTCCAAATCAGACACTGACTCATCTGCGAGTACGGAGCCGGGAGGGGGCCAGTGAGGCGGAACGTTTCAGCCAGTTCTGTGTCCTGACTCTGGTAGTATTAAGAGTGAGATTTTGAGATACTGTTTACTTTCTTACAGCTTCTCTGAAAATCTTATCTCTTATCACCCGTGGTTATTGACGCGTGTGGAGCTTATCCATTAATTGACGATTCTGAACGAACGGGACGAACTTTAAAAGAGAATATTTACTTAAGCTGATGTTATAACATGTCCAACTATTCAGACGAGCTAGATTCTTCATTGTTCATCTGTCGTGTTAACGGTCCTAGAATGATTGATCTTTGGCGAGGTGAGGTTTACGTGAACTGCCCAGGAAGAGTGATCGAAGTGGTCGTGTCGTGTTTTTCTTTTTAAACTGTAGGTTTCTTCCACATGTCGAACAAACTTCATATCTAAAATGTAGTAGACTGTCCGACTGGGCTGTTTCTCCCAGCTGAACCTTATAACAAAAATGAGTCTTTCTGCTCGACCTCTCAAAACTAACCAGTCGACCACGGTGTGGTAGAAAAGCACATGAGCTGGGTATCCTTCTGCTTCAAGCAGTCTAATACATCAGCTAGAATTCTGTGGCTTCTCCCTTATTCACGCTACGTACGAGTTTCCCTAAAGAAACCAGTCTCTTTGTTCGTATAATCGTCACTTGGTCCTGCACGTGTCCCCTCGTCATAGCGAGACTTAAGTTTCACCATCGCGTCATCCACACGACCACTGTTCCCTTGACTATTGTCCGTCCATCAGCAGCTTGGAGACTCACATGTCACGCCGTGCTGCCTTGTGATCATCATCTGTATTCTCTGAAGAGCAAATACAACCTGCCACAGGCCTGTCTAGGACGTTACATCAAGAGCCTATCATCATCGAAGGAGAGGAGTAGTGGGTGGGGTAGAGCATCAAAAGGGGGACCCCACTCTCAGAAGGTCATTGTAATAGACATTCCACAAAACAGAGCCTAAGACACTATCCTGGGGCACGCCATCATCCAGTGGGTGGCCATCGGTCCACTACACACACACCCTCCATTAAACATAACTCAGGCAACGCGTCCGTAATGGTAGGCTTTAAGGAAGCGTCAGATATTTGTCTTGACGTCAAGATTCTGTGGTCTGGAAAGGTGTCGAAGTGTGATGACACGTAGACAGGTCTCTCGGCCTCGTCCAGCACGATGGCATGGGTGAGTCTGGATTTAACCTCGTAACCTGGTGCCTTGTGTCTGGTGCCTTGTGCTTGGTACTAGGCAGCACGGAGGCGGAGGGGACTAGGTTCTGAATGACTATCCTGAGTCTATAACTGTTATCCATCAATCTCGTTTCTCTCTCTCTCATATCAACCAAGATCTCGAAGAACGATAGAGTGATGATGTAATGTAGATTCCTATACGTGATGCCACAGCTACCTGTCACCCTCCCTTCTCTTTTTTGAGTCTTCACACTGCCATCTCCTTCGCTCATGCCGCTTACCCATGTACAGTCCACTCACCCATGCTCCTTACCCATGTACAGTCCACCTCACCCATGTTCCTTGCCAATGTACGGTCCTCCCATACGTACCGAGATATGCAAAGCCTTGCCTCCTAACCAAACCACAAAATAACCATGTAGAGGTTGTTCATTCTCCTTGTTATGTTTCTCTCACAAACTTTAAACTTAGGTAACTAAGGCTGGTCTCCTTACAGACACACACACACACACACACACACACACACACACACGTTAAATATTTATCTTTCATGATAGTGGGAGCTTTCCATGTCTCACACCAGCAGCAGCAGGGCTGTGTGTAAGCCTTGCTGAATATTCTTGCGTAGGTTCTTTCGCCCTCTGGTTTAAGATATTCATACTGTTACCAGAGTCGCCTTTTAAAGTATCATTTTTTATGAGTGTATGCGTTTTCTTTCCCGCTGTTGCTTAGAAAGATATATATATATATATATATATATATATATATATATATATATATATATATATATATATATATATATATATATATATATATATATATATATATATATATATATATATATATATATATATTGTTTATTATGATTTCATGGAGGTTTTAGAGTTTTGCTGAAATTCTAATTTTTGAGAAAAATTGAAATGGCTTCGTGAAAAGACAAGAGTCAAGAAGAAATGTTTCGTGAGTCTGTCAGCAGCCAAGAGAAGAAGAATGGCAAGAGAAAAGAACCTGGAGCCAAATTGAATTCGTAAAAATTCAGAAATTTCTGTCTCATGTGTCTTTGAATATCGTTCAAGTATCTCTGATATAACGACGGGTATCTATATGTATCTTTTTGGTATATTCAAGTATCTTTTATGCCCCCTATGTACATTATCTATTTATATACCCAAATCTTGATCGACCAAAAAAACACGGCTTTAGTGCTGTGTGTTCATTACAGAACACTGCAACACCGTTTTAGTGTTCTGTGACCATCACAAAACACCACTGTAGTGTTCTATGATCGTCGCACAACACTGCAACACCACTGTAGTGTTCTGTGATCATCACACAAAACTACAACACTATTGTCGTGCTCTGTGATCATCACACAACACTACAACACTGTTGTCTTACACTGTGATCATCATACAACACTACAACACTGTTGTCTTACACTGTGATCATCATACAACACTACAACACTGTTGTCTTACACTGCGATCATTAAACAACACTACAACACTGTTGTCGTGCTCTGTGATCATCATACAACACTACAACACTGTTGTCGTGCTCTGTGATCATCACAAAACACTACAACACTGTTGTCGTGCTCTGTGATCATCACACAACACTATAACACTGTTGTCGTGCTCTGTAATCATCACACAACACTACAACACTGTTGTCGTGCTCTGTGATCATCATACAGCACTGCAACACTACTGCCGTGTTCTGTGATCAACACACAACACTTCAACACCACTCTAGTGTTCTGTGATCAACACACAACACTTCAACACCACTCTAGTGTTCTGTGATCAACACACAACACACCAGAAATCTCGGAGGGTTGGCACTGCCATAATCATTTCAAGAGTTGTGTAGACATTTTGTCAGCTTATATTAAAATAGTTCTGGTTGTTTTAGCCTCATAACTATGTTGGAAGTTGGTCGAGAAAGTCTCCCTTTTTTCATATAACGGCAACAAACAATTCTAACTATTCATGGGTAGAGGATTTTGGTGTGTAACTTAGCAGAAAGGGAGAAAAAGAGAGGGAGGGAGGGAAAATATCAGGGCTTGTATATATGATTAGTGGGGGAAATTTTAGCCTTTGAATGTACAGTGTCATTCTGCAGGGGTATTGATGTATCGCTGATGGTTTTGTGTTCATTGATGTTTGTGGAGTAGTCTGGATACGTATGTATGAGCTACATGTGAGGAGCTTTCGTGTGTGAGTTTTTGCTTTCCTCTGTGTGTGTGTGTGTGTGTGTGTGTGTGTGTATGTGTGTGTGTGTGTTAGAGAGAGAGAGAGAGAGAGAGAGAGAGAGAGAGAGAGAGAGAGAGAGAGAGAGAGAGAGAGAGAGAGAGAGAGACAGGTAGTAATAAAAATGATGATGATGATGATGATAACAATGATAATGATAATAATAATAATGATGATAATAATAATAATGATAATAATGATGATACTGATATTAATGATAGTAATGATAATTATGATAATAATAATAATGATAATAATATTGATAATAATGATAATAATAATAATAATAATGATAATGATAATAATGATAATAATAATAATAATAATAATAATAATAATAATAATAATAATGATAATGATAATAATAATAATAATAATAATAATGATAATAATAATAATAATAATAATGATAATAATAATAATAATAATGATAACAATAATAATGATAATAATGGATTTATTGAATCTAGGTATCCATTCTGTTGAAGATACACAGTTGAGATAGTGGAGATATTACATGACTGGAAGAGGATAATAGTAGCTAGAGTGTCTGTCGGTCTGTCTGTCTGTCAGTCTGTCTTTCTGTCTGTCTGTCTTCTATCTGTCTGTATGTCTTTGTGTGTGAGTGTCTTTTTGTGTGTGCGCGTAAGTGCTTTTCTTTTGTGTTCTTGTGAGAAATTCTAAAGTGCGTTTTTCTATTTACATTGATTTTTCTTCTCTCATATCCGAATCTAGCTATTTCTTCTCCATCACCATATATGAACCACTTCGTACATTTCCTAAGACGTTCCTTAACCAGTTTCATCTTCCGTTCACTCAACTATCGATTTCCATGATTTCAAGGAAGCATTTCTCATCAGCATTGTTTATTCTAGTCCAAGACTTGGTGGCTGTGATAACGTCTCCTTTCTCCTTCCTCTTTCCCAGCTTGTGTGAGTCCAAGGCTGCGGTCCTCTCTCTCCAGTACCGCTGGTGCGGTTTTGCAGCTGGCCTTTTCCATCCACCTCGGGAAATAAGTCTCTTATCTACTGGGGATGACGGAGAATATGGCTGTTCTGATGGAATGATGAAAAATGTCTCAAGTCTACTGGGATGACGAGAAATATGTGTCCTTGTTCTACTAAAGTGACGAAAGATATATATGTCTTCCAATGAGTTCACAAAACTTTAGCTCGTTTCTAGTGGAAACAGGTGATGCAGAACCCTGGATTGGGTCTAATATATGTTGCAAATATCTCTCTGACCATTTACAAGTACACGCTTAGTTCTCATGCCATTTCGCCTCTGATCAGTAAATAAAAATCTCTTTAACAGTTCCTCGTAATGTAGCGTTCTGGTGCTGGCCAAATGATGTGATGATCTCCAAACTCATGTCACACGTATGTTCTTGCAATTTTTTTCCCTTGCAAATTGAGTCATAACTAGACCTCATTTCAGTGTCTTACATCATCCCTCTATTAAGCTTATTCAAATTTCCACGACAATGTATCTCTCACCGAAGGAGGAAGTCATTATGTTGTAACTTTAATTACTCCTCGCTTCTCTAATCATCCAGAAATTTATTCGTGATTAATCCAAGCACCTCCGTCAAGTCATATACATTAATCAGAAATAACAAGAGCCCCAAGATAGAACCCTAAGGGGCACCACTGCTTTCTTGAATCCGGTTTGGACAGACGCTTCTGTTGAGTCCATTGTTCCCTCCTGCATGGGTGATTATCGATCCATCCAAAGCAGTCTCCGTCTTATGACTGCATGAACACCCAGTTCTTTGGCCAGCCAACTGAAGGGGGGGGAATAATGTCATGTGTCTTATAGCAGTCCAAAAAACACACGGTCCCCAACCGCCTTTATATTTGTATCTGTGGCTGATGTTCAGACACAACTGGAGCAACAGTCATGATATCGACTACAACAGGGGATTAGCCATGATGTCTGTCACAACGGGAGTAACAGCCACGATATCAATCACAACAGAAGCAACAGCCACGGCATCAAACACAACAGGAGCAGCAGCTACGATATCAGTTACAACAGGAGCAACAGTATTACCAACAACAGCAGTTACAACGGGAACAGTAACCGCACTACGATAAAAGCAGCAGAAACAAGAGCAAAACCAGAAAAGTAGCGCCAAACAGTGACATCAATAACAGAAGTAGCAGAAACGGCAACATCACAACAGCAGCAGCACGAGAAGGGACAGCACTAAGACAGCCAGACTAACTCTAGCGACACTAGTAACACTAAAACAGCACTGCAGCAATAAGCGGTAGCAACAGCACTACAGCAGCAGCAAATTCTGGCGTTTATCAGCTGCACAAGAAGAACAAGGGAATTAGCAACAGCAGCAGCTGCAGCATTAGCAGCACAGCAGGATGTGGTGTGGAACCACGGCCTGCAGCCCCGGGCCAGCCCAGCAGCCTGCACCTCCCTCACTCCCACCCTACAGAACCCATCTACATGCCGCAGTCTACGACTGTCAGTCTCACAGCGCTGTCTCCCGCACAGGAATATCTACAGCTCCTCCCCTGATCTTGGGTGCTCACCAGCTTGAGACGCTCCCTACCTGCTGACCTATACGACACCCTCTATTTCTGCTGGTCTGTGGGATGGCTCTCCTGCTTGAGATACTTCCTACTTACTGATCTGTAAAACTGTCTCTATTTCTGCTGAGCTGAAGGATGGTCTTCCCCTCAGCTGCCTTGTCTGACTACCCCACCTTGCTTTCCTACGTGATAGCCCTGTTACCTGCTGAACTGTGTGACTCTCTTCTCCTGCAGATTTAGAATGACGATCCCATTTTCTTTCATAGTAGCTGTAGGACGACTGCACAACCTAGGATTCGAACCCTGCCGGATTCTTGTGTTCCTCACGGTCAGCAACGTTTACCACTTTACCACGACTTGTTCGTCTGTGTTGCGGTGGGAAAAGTTCCCTCCAAAGGTAGTGTCTGACAGTAATCTTGCTTTTCTTCATAACGGCACCAAAAGCTGGGCTACATCACAACTTTTCTTATTGTAATATACGACCATCACCTCAGCTGTCGTTCATGAAACCTCCCTCGACTGCCTTATACAATGGTCCTTCTTATTGTCTTGAATGGCAGTAACCTCTCTTGCCCTGCATGATTGTCTTTTCTACTATCCTGCATAACAGCCCTTTATACTGTCCTACATGACAGTCCTTTGTACTGTCCTGCATGACAGTTCTTCGTGCTGTCCTGCATAATAGTCCATACTGCTGTCCTGTATGACAGTCCATCCTGCTATCCTGTATGACAGCCCTTTATACTGTCCTACATGACAGTCCTTTGTACTGTGCTCCATGACAGTTCTTCGTGCTGTCCTGCATAATAGTCCATCCTACTGTCTTGTATGCCAGTCCTTCCTACGTCCTGCTTGACAGTCCATCCTATTCTCCTGCTCGACAATGCCCTTCCAATCATGCCCTACAGCCCATCCTCCCTCCCTACCTCCATTTTCAGTGGGATAGTTCACCTGTTCTGCACGTTGGTTCCCTTAACATCTCGCAGAACAGACTACTGTTCTCCTTCAAGGTAACTCGCTTTAGTGTCTTGTGCGAGAGTAATCGTCGCCCCTCAGCACATCGCTGACACTTGCTATCTTGTCAGACAGCAGTCCTGACGTCCTGCACCTGCCCTCCGCCCCATACAACAGTTCCCTGCCGTCCAGCGAGACAGCGCTCCCTGTTGGCTTGTCCGAGAGTACCACTAGTAATCCGACACCCTCACCTCCCACCTTCAGCTATCCTGCAAGACAAACCCACTTTTTATCGTTCTAAATGACCATCATCCCCTCTGTCTTATATGGTAGTCGCCAATGCTCTCTACCACGACAATTCTTCTTGCCGTTTTACGTGAAATGTTCCCTGCCTCTTGTGCCCCGATGTCTTACAAGAAAGGTCCACCTCTTTTTGTCCCGTGCATCAGCTCCCCCGAAATCTCACACAAAAAGTTTCCCTCCTGTTGTCCCGTGCAGTAGTTCCCCTGATGTCTTACAACAAGAAAAGTACCCTTCCTACTGCCCCGTACTGTAGTTCCCTCATCTGTCTTACACAAAAAGCCACCCCTCCTGTTATCCTGTACAGCAGTTCCCCTTGATGCATTATACAAAAAGTCCCCCTCTTGTTGTCCTGTACAGTAGTTCCCCTGATGTCTTATACGAAAAGTCTCCCTCCTGTTGTCCTGTGTAATAATTCCCCTAATATCTTATATGAAAAGCAGCCCCCCTCCTCCCTCCTCCCTCTCTCCCTCCTCCTATTGTCCTGTGCGGTAGTTTCCCACCTCCCTCTCCCCTGCCATCATGCTAAATAGTCCCCTTTGTCATCCCTAATAAGGGTCTCCCATACTGTCCTAGCCGACAGTCCCTCCTTACTGTTCAGATCTACAAGCATTCTAATTTCCTGCTGGGCGGCCGTTCTTTATAGCCTAGTTTTCCAAGCTCGCTCTGACACGACATTCCTCCCGTGATGTCCTACACGACAAGCTATCATCCCAGCAGCCTCCCCCACCCTTCTTCCGAGCACGACAGCTAGCGGTGGTGGCGCACGTCGTGCCTGCCCGCGGACACTCATTACTGGGTAATTGCCGGGACCATCACCTGGTAGCGAGCAAAGGTGCGGCCATCCTCCACCGCTACCCTCAGGGGTATGACCTTTCCCTCCCGACTACCACCACATCCCTCCGTCACAGGTACTTTTCTCCTGCCATCCGCCACAGATTCACTCCATTCGACCCAAAACCCACCTCATTTCCTGTCACAGTTTCCCCTCATTCGACCAAACGCCTCCGCCGAAGATGCTGTCCAATTCTCCTTACCAAGCCAACCCAACAGAGATATCCTCCATCTACACTCCAACAGAGTCCTCCGTCACAGGTACCTTTCGTAGTGGCTTACGCATCACCAAAACTCGTCACTACAATTACCATCGACCTTCCCTCTAGCACAAACCTCTGCCTCCCTTCCGCTCCAAGTCTACTTCACATATAGACTCCATCACAACTCTCCTCTACAGTCACCTAGAACAACAACTTGTCCAACAAAACCCTCCACCTCAACTACAAACCACAACTTCACCATAGCTGTACACCAATAGTAAGCCTACCTTAAGCTCTGGATACAATCCATTACATTCACGAATATTCTCCTTACCCCTTCACCACCACAGGTACCATCCTCTCCAACACAGTCCTCCACCATTAATTCATTTAGTGCCTCACATACCCTACACAACCACAACCATCCAGCAGAGGGACTTAAATATTCTTATCCTAACATAATCCTCACAGTTCCATTCATAATTAAGTCCAACAGTGCCTCCAAAAACCCATGACTCAAACAGTGCCCTTAAGAACAGAGATATCGCTTTACTGTTATCACCACACTATCCTTCTTCTACTTGTCGCACCAATCCACCTGCACCTCCACTACAGTTCCATTCTACACGACCAGCACCATACACTCAACTTAAACCCCTCATCCCTCCAACACCACAGTCCCCAAGGGCCTTCTAATACAACTCTCCAACACCACCACTTTCCATGGATATCCATCAGTGATCTCCATCAGTGTTGTCCGATTCATCACTTCTTCACGAGCACCCTCAAGATAAAAACCATCCCCTTCCATTCTTCGTGTCATGGTGGGGACCCCTACACCTTCACTAATCCCGCTACGAATAACACCGTACGCCATCAAAGCCCCCAAATCCCTCCATCCCTCTGCTAATGACGCCCTTGAACGTTCACTCCCAGGCCCTCTATGTCACTGTCAGAGTCCCTTCCTTGCCATGCCGTAACTTAGGGAGAACGCTGAACTGTCTGGCAATTCCCTGAGACACAGTGTACAGGAAGATGCTTTTTGAATTGCGGAAAACTTAAATTGAAAAATATGGTATTTTCTTGCTCAATACGTTCGCTCGTGGCTTGCGTGTAAGTCCATGTTAGATGTAAAGATACACTCAAGACATTAAAATCGTGCGAGACGAAAGCAGAAAAATGTAAAAACTTATAAATTCTTTTATTACTAAGTGAATCCCTCATTAGTGTATACCCTCTGTGTTTGGGTGTAGATTGACCGAATTTTGTTGGCCTCCGAACACAATAAAAACCTCACAGTCTTGTCGCTCGTCAGTTCTCGAACAGTGGGGGAAAAAAAAAAAATTAAACTTTTTTCTTTATTTTCAGCTGCAAGAGCAGCGTCTGACATGAGGAGGGCAAGTGAGTGTGTTCGCGGGAGGAAACACTGGAGACTCGAGGAGCAAGATCCACTTGAGCTAAGCAGGGGGGAGGTATTCTTGTGGAGTCTCGACTGATGAGAAGTGAGGTGAGGCTGGTATGTACGAGAGAGAGAGAGAGAGAGAGAGAGAGAGAGAGAGAGAGAGAGAGAGAGAGAGAGAGAGAGAGGGGGGGAACAGTTAGTGAGAGAAGGTGAGGCAAACACACGAAGACACTGACAATGAGTTGAACATGACACAGACCCAAACCAAGGGAAAAAAAGACATTTCCAAAGACTAAGGAAACGAACCATGAGCGACTTGACATCGCTCCGACACATCTACATTTAGAGATAGAAAATTAGAGATATTACTGCCTGAAGCGCTTGCACACCAGAGGCTGTGATCTGCCATGCTTAAAAGACGAAGGACGAAAGCACCCAGTCGCTCCTGACATGTCAACACATCGGGGAGCTTCATCCACACATCTTGGGGCAGCAGGAAGCTCCGCAGGGGAGCGGAGACAGATAATCCAATTGTTCGTATGCATTGCGGTACGGGCGCCTCCGATGTGTCTGAGCGGGAGGATTAACACCCGCAGATGCTGAGGCAGGTTTGAGTGATTGAGAGGCGATCCTCCCACAGCGACGGCCTCCAAGGGCTACAAAACTTCTCTCTGGCTGTCGGGGTCGTAAATTAGTGTTCCCTGGGGAGTCTTCTCCGTTATGGAGTTAGTTTCCAAGGCTTAAGTAGTTCCTTTTGGTGAGGCTGGTAAGTAGACCCATCTCTTCCAAGGTTAGAGTTGGGAGTGATGGATGTCGTCTCCTCTTCGCGCAAGCAGAGCATTATTCCCCTTACAGTAATCACGTCAAATGAAGAGCAATGCTATTTCAAACGATTGCGTTTATGATATACATTATGTTCCAATTCACTGGTGATTTTCCCCCCCTCCCTAATGATCGATTATATATAAAGGGTACCTGATTCCTTATCTTTTATTACATGGAAATAATCAAAATTCAAAATATAATTCCCCTTCTGGAGGATTGTCGGACTATAGTCTTCTGTATTACAAAGAATTCCATTTTCTTCAATGTTTCTCCCTTCTTCCAAAAGGAATTAAAATGCTTCTCAAGAGCACTTCTCGTTCTCATCTTACAATGATCCCAACAGCTGCAAAAAAAAAAAAAAAAGTATAAAGAAATAAAAATAGAAATTAGAAGCATTGGTCTAGTTAGGATTCGGTATATCGTGTACGACTCGGAGCATCGGATCCTTTAAAAGGTTCGGCGTCTCATAAGGCACACACACAGGAACACGATGCTCCTTTCATTGATCTATGAATATTCTTCTCCAATGATATAAACAGCATAAGGAAGGTACGAACAGGTGGTGGGAATTTGGCACAAGTCTAGGAGGGCTTTGAATTAATGGTCAAAAATAAAATATTCAGCTCATTTACTTTAATTTTTGCGAACGGAATAATTTTATAGAACATGCATTCTCATCTGGCAGGCCAAAGCCTTCACAATATATATATATATATATATATATATATATATATATATATATATATATATATATATATATATATATATATATATATATATATATATATATATATATATATGTGTGTGTGTGTGTATATATATATGAACTTATATTACTGCAAATGGAGACATTTGAGTTAAAGACACATTTACCAAATTATACATATACGATCCTCCTTGCCCCAGTTGGATTCCCAGGCTTCATCCATCATCAAGGCATTAAATGAATAACGGTGGGCTGACAACCTAATCCGTATCTCCCTCCAGTGCCTGAAATTTTGCCAACGTGCTCACAACAGTAGCGTCCTCAAGCCCCACAGCATGAGAGACGTAGCGAGCAAGGAAGGCAGAGGACGTCGACACCACCAGCACATCAAGATCTGATGGTGATCACTGCTTAAGCTGTCCTGGAAACACACACACACCGTCTGCTTCCAGCGACAGTAATGGCTGCCTTTTCAGACGTCACTTCCTATTGGTAAGTCGCTATACTCAGAGGTTTATAAAGCATTCATATCCTTTCTATCTTGATCAACAAGAGGGTTCACAGCGTAAGACCCCGACCGAGTTAAAGGAACGGCTCAGCCCCGCTCTGGATCTAGTCTCCAAGAACTTTCTCCCCGAAGTTACCACATCTATCATCCAGTGTCTCTTCGGTTAGATTCCACCTCACACAAAGCCCCCTCGGTACATTAGAGAAGAAAGATGATGGCATCAGATCCCATTGCCTTCGGCAACTCCTTATGCCATCTGTTAGCCAGAGTGGGCTGTCAAGTGGTGGAAAGTCTGGTAGCCACCTGCCTAAGTCAAAAGCAACTTCGTTGTATCGTTCCATCATGCACTTTGAAACAGCAGTCTGTGCTGCCCTAATCTGTTTTCGTACCAGCCTATGATAAAGCCATGCTCTGATTAGATCTCAAGAATACCTTAATTATTGTGAGAAAAGACACTCATTAGTGAGGTTCATAATTACTTTCCAGCCCTCCTTCCCTCTCCTTCGTCTGTGTTCCAGCACCTCATCAATTCTTCCTTTTAGTGAGCATGAGTATGTTTCAGCTGAAGGGGTACAGGAAGAGGTTCTCGTTGCCCCTCTTCTATTCTGTTTAACCTCTTAATCATTCATACAAAGCCTCTCTAACTATTTTAACCCTCGGTTCTTCAGAGATGGCATCTTGGCAAGCAAGGCAGAGTCCTTGTCTATTGACTTCGCTCGAGGGAAGAGCCTTGGGGAATCAAAGGGTCTCTCCTTCAACCCTCCCACAAGCGAGCTCATCACCTCCACCCCAGGGATCGTTAACTGCTTCCCAGTAGCGCCGCCAGGAGACTTAACTAATATTTACCCGGAAGACAGCATCCTGCTCACCGAGCCCTTAGTTCCAGGCCAACGATGCCATTACAGATGACAAAAAAGAAGGTGGAAGAAGGATGGAAGAAGGTGGAAGAAGGATGGAAGACAAATCCCATACCATAGATGCCCTAGAGGATCGCTTCCTCCTAACAAGCTGTTTAGTCGTAACCGATTTTAACCCACTTCCTCAGGGCATCACCTTCCATAATGACGGCCTCGGGGGATATGACAAAACATTCAAGTGTACGTTTGAGAAGACCTTGAACCTCCGTTTAGATTAGTGGAAACAAGCAACAGACCTCCCCTGTTAGTATACATAGCAGTGAGATCTGACCCTGCCTCCCATTGTCCTCCACTGCAGCTGCAAGGGAAATGGTAGCTTACGGAGCTCTGTAGGTAATATACCATCCCAGATTACCCCTTCGCTGCTAGGACATGGATGACTCTGTGGATGATGCAGTCATTTCTCAATAGGGTCAACAAGTAATGTACTGCACCTAGGATAAACCAATGGCGGGATACACGGTCTCAAGCCGTGATGGCCAGAGTCTCATCCTAAAAGCCCAAGTGGCATGTACGTAAGACAGATGGTCATCGGACATTATTGGATTACATATTGATTGATTGGCGTGTGAAAGAGGGATTGTTGGATGTGAACGTGTAAAAGAGGGATCGTTGGATGTGACTGTACTGAGAGGGGAAGCTGGTGGGATGTCTAATCATTACCTTATGTAGGCGAAAGTGAAGATCTGTTGTTGTGGTTCTTGGGAAAAGAGGAAACTTTGTGGGTGAGGCGCTAATTGATTCCTACTCATACAGAGACGAATTAATCTACGGTGGTGATTGCCTTACTCTCACAGAGACAACACGTTCTTAGTACACAGAAATGGAGGGATTTACATGATGTTTGAAAATGGCAATAATCTTCGAGTGCCATGATCCATATACATATTGAGAGTGCTATATACAGCCTTAGAGTCATCTTCTTAACACATAAAGATGAAGGCGTTTCAAGATTTTTTTCATTTTGAGTCGGTGATTCTATGTTGACTTTAAGCCTTAACGACCCTACGAGTTGATAGGCTTGAACCTCAGTTAATCAACCAGATCCTATCTCTAACAATCAAATATACGTGAGTATTTTTGGAAATATTTTTCTTAAGATCCTGCAGCAATCTCGGAGGGTAGACAGAGTTCGCCTCCCTAAGCTGACACCTAAACAAGCGAGGATCTTAGGGAAAATTTCTCACAAGATTCTATACAGTTTGGGGGAAGAGACAGATGCCCCACTTGTGAAGAGATCGCTGCTCGTGACGTCCAGACACCTTACGATCACTTCTTTAAGGATCCAGCACAGTTCGAGGAGAGACGTATGCCCTACTTGTGGAAAGATCGTTGCTCGTGACACTTAAAACAGGTTTGCACACAGTTTATGGCCCAAGTTGAAGGGTTTTTGGTTTGTCCTGCCATAGACAGTGGTCGGAGAAGTTCCTCTCTCACGCACGTTTCTCCTCTGAGATTATTTCACTTTCACTCTGTATATTTTTACTTTCTTTTTTCCCCCGTCCGTTCATATATATATATATATATATATATATATATTTTTCAATAGTACCATCGCGCATCTATTACTTTTATTTATTCTGGTGCAAACTCTTTGCATTTCTGTTCTATAAAAGTTTAGCTTTTCGCACTCGGCATTCATTTTCGAGTATCCATTCAATAGCCATTGTATCATGAAAAAAGAAAGAAAAAAGAATATATATATATATATATATATATATATATATATATATATATATATATATATATATATATATATATATATATATATATATATATATATATATATATATATATATATATATATATATATATATATTGGAAAGGATCACAATTTTGCGCGTGATCAAGATATTCCTATGAGTCCACGGGGAAAATGAAACACGAAAAGTTCTCAAGTGCACTTTCGTGTAATAATCACATCATCAGGGGAGATACAAGAGAGAAATATAACAGTCAGTTGATATGCATCGAAGAGACGAAGCTAGGACGCCATTTGGTCACCAAATGGCGTCCTATATATATATATATATATATATATATATATATATATATATATATATATATATATATATATATATATATCGTACGTTTCTCTTGCTTTCGTCGCACACTTTCGGTATCTCTTTTTTCTCTTTTTTTTCTTTTTTCTTTTTGTTTAGAATCGCGTTGGTTGCCATGCCATTAACGCTTCTGTTCATTGGCTTTTGAGCTCCATTTTTCATAACCTTAGCGTCAGAGCAAACTCAAGACTTTTTCACTGTTATCAATGTGGACTTTTCATTGTTATCACTGTAATTTTTCATTGTTAACATAATAGATTTTCGTTGTCATCATTGTAATTTTTCATTGTTAACATTTTAACTTTTCATTGTTATCATTGTAACTTTTCATTGTTAACACTGTAGTTCTTCATTGTCATCATTGTAATTTTTCATTGCCATTATTATAACTTTTCATTGTTATCATTGTAATTTTCTCACTGGCACCGCTGTAACTTCTCATTCTTAACATTGTAAGTTCCCATTGTTATCATTATTAACTATCCACTGTTATCATTGTTAACTTTTCATTGTTATCATTGTATCTTTTCATTGTTAGTATCGCTTTTATTATCTTTGTTAACTTTTCATGTTTATCATCGTTAACTTTTCACTGTCATTATTGTTAACTTTTCATTGTTAACTTTTGTTATCATTTTTAACTTTTAATGTCATTATTTACTATCATTGTTAATCATTGTTATCATTGTTAACTCTCATTGTTATCAGTGTTAACTTTCATCGTTATTGTTAACTTTTGCTGTAATCATTAACCTTCATTGTCATCATTGTTAACTTGTTATTGTTATCATTGTTTGGAATCATTGTAACTTTTCATTGTCATCGCTATAACTTTCCATTGGTACCACTGTAACTTGACTGTTGTCACTGTAACTTTCCTTTGCTATCAGTGAGGCTTTTGACTATTGTCACTGTAACTTTTCCTTGTAACAATTGTAACTTTTCACAGTTATCATTCTCAATTTTCATTGTTAACTTTTTTAGCTTTTCATTGTTATCACTGCAACACTGAAAATGCCATCTTTTGAAACTTTTCTGCACCTTAGAAATCGATTCTCAGAAAAGTCATATGCAGATTTCAGCATAGTCTTTTACGTATGGCAGAACAGAAAATGGAAAGTACTTAACTCCACCCAACTGCTGATATCAACACTACGAGTGAAATAGTAAGAGTCACCTTCGGCGAGGTTGTATCTTTGCCAGTGGATGAAAAGGAGTATAGGAGTATATTCTCGTCGAAGAACTAACTCTCCGCTAGAAAAGAGTTCACCCTTTCTCTGCTCCTTATTGGAGTGCGCCCTTAACAGTGCAGAAAAACCCATAAAAAAGAAAATAATATATATATATATATATATATATATATATATATATATATATATATATATATATATATATATATATATGTTTGCTGCTTTTCCCAGGTTCTTATAATATGTATTTGTGTCTAATTACTGTCTTTGATTACTATTTGAGTGTTAAGGAGAGAGAGTTTTACACTCTTGTTGTCCCGTCTCTTAACCTTGCATATATGCATCATGTCTTTACTCTTAACTATGTATGCACACACTCACGCACAGAGCCCAGCCTAAGCGAGGTGCCCATCTATTGATCAAACCCTTGGGGAGGATAAACACCTGAGTTGGATGTAGGCCGACTGCCACCCACTTGGGGTTCGAGACCATGGGAGTTCCAACCCCAGGTGGCTCTTACTGACTCATTTTACGTATCTCTATGTACGTATATCCATAACATTTCACTCTTTTTTCACTTGCCATTAAAGCCTTTTAAACAATTACATTTTTCATTGACTGAATCTCCGTTCATTAAGTTCTACTTTGAGCTTCTAATGCATCCATGTTATTCATCTGTTATACAGAATATTACATATGTGTAATTCATAATAGTTGTGCAAAACATACGTATATACTAATGAGTTGAAACGTCGAAAATGGAAGTCAGTTTTATCACTGCAGAAACAACTGATTCATCCAATCTCAAATCACTGTGATAAAAAAGATTTTAGAATTATTTTGGAGTAGGTTAGCATTCATAGCTTAAAACCTGTGTCAGAAATGAGGGCTGATATGTCTCACTCATTAAAGGTGATCACGAGGGTACATGA
>NC_092231.1:38473785-38483785 GCF_036320965.1 Panulirus ornatus | reverse complement strand
GATGATAGCCACACTCGGGAAATTTAATCCCTTCACACCTGCACCCAGAAAATGGACTGTAATAGCCCACCTGCGTTCCTGGAGCGAGTTCTATCCCCGAGTGCAGATCCAATTTCGCCTTTATTATGCGAGGAGGACATTATCTTCCATCCTAGTGAGGCCCAACAGACAGCAGCAGTAATCATAAAGAACACCTTGTTGAAAACGGCCTGCAGTTTACATCTCCTTCTTTAGAACTCAAGAGGAGGTCAACTGTGCTTGAGACCCGTGCAATTTCCCGCCCATGGAAAGCGAGGGTGGGATGGCTACTACGATGGGCATCCCCTCCTCGTCTTACGACCCCCCCGTCAGCAGGCTCTCCACGCTGGCTTGCTGATTTGTTGCAGTGAGGGAGTGGGAGGTCCTCTGCTGGCTTACGACAGGGGGAGGAGGAGTGCATCATGATGGGGGGGGCGCCAGCGTCCTCCGGCCTCTAGATCGCCGAGTGCTTGCTCTCCCCCTCAACATAACAGGGGACTCCTAAAGAGGCAGATGAGGAGGAAGCAGGAACGTCGTCCAGGGAGAAATATACAATTTCAAATCTTTTTTACACGTCTCAGAAAAATGTTAGAGGGGGTGGAAAAACGAGTTCTTTTGGAATTAACTTTGCCATTCATGCATCTAGTCTCTTCCCTCGCAATGCAGGAGCGTAATGAGGGAGAGAGAGAGAGAGAGAGAGAGAGAGAGAGAGAGAGAGAGAGAGAGAGAGAGAGAGAGAGAGAGAGAGAGAGAGAGAGAGAGAGAGCGAGAGAGACGAAGAACGTCACCTTCTCAAGGAAATAGATTTCCATAACATCGTTTAAGAATGGAAGGTCTGCCATGAAGCACCTTCTATAGGATTGATAATTAGGGATTTTTTTTTTCGTATCTGTGATGCAGAGACGTGGACAAAAATGCTTATAGTTAAAAAAAAAAAATATAATGAAAAACTCTAGATTCTCCAGATTTGGTCCTCCCCCAAAATGCATTTCGTATAACTGCCTCTTTGTAAGATGTATAGTTTGTCTTAGTCCTTCTTAAATTTAAATCCAATATCATGAGGGGAAAAGGAAGGGGAGAAGGACAATTTAGGCAGGAGTGAAATGAGAGAGAGAGAGAGAGAGAGAGAGAGAGAGAGAGAGAGAGAGAGAGAGAGAGAGAGAGAGAGAGAGAGAGAGAGAGAGAGGATTGAGGGAGGAGTTAAGAAAAGCGATACATTTTGACGCACGCCTTCTGTAGGAAATATCACTTCATTGGCGATGGTGTGGAAGACCTCCTCCTCCTCCTCCTCCTCCTCCTCCTCCTCCTCCTCCTCCTCCTCCTCTTCCTCTTCCTTCTTCCCCTCCGCTCTCGTGTGACGAACCTGGAGGAAACTAAGGACAGGAGAGGAAAGCGTGCCCCTCTGGTCCCATGGTGTTGTTGGTTCGATGGTCTTCGTCAGTCTCCTGGCGCAGGCGACGCCCACTGTCCCCTGACATTCGTACCTGACTCGGTAAGTCAGTGTATTGTTTGATATCCTCTCGGGTAATGCTGACCTTTTGCTCTCGGAAATGATAAGACTTTCCCCTCGGTGTTTTACTTGTAAAAAGGTCTTTTGCTTGACGTATTTCTCGAAAATCTTATTTCAGTCATTGGCTTCCTAAGGAAAGTCGATATCTTCCTTAATGATGTTGTGTTGCTTTCGATAAAAGTTATCTTTGTTGGTATATCTCCTTTCTTGACGATGATATCCAAATATCTTATTTCGATATGTACGTTAGTGATGTCTGGATCTCCCTTGCAATGGGTCTCCGTTATTTTTTTCTCGTATTGACAGTATTTTCTCAGTTACGGTTCCTCTACAGCATCACGGAATCATTTCAAGGGCATAAGAAGGCAGTTTCTCCCCTTATCTCTTCGTACATCATCTCGTGTCCCATCATTAGATTTCAAAATACCAGATTCAAGGCTACAGAAGCGTAAGACACACCCATCTCCTTCATTCTACCTTCGAAAACCTGATAGAATGACCTTTGACGGGTACTTTTTACCCCGTAAACAGTGTTGTATAGATGCCTCACTCGTTTCCTTTTGGCCAGTTATTTCACATTCACAAAGGCCCCGTGGACGACGCTAATTTTGGAGCATCACTGGCATATCTGAGGCGGTTTTCCTCAGCATAAAGTGTTTGATGTCCCTTAAGGTTAATCCATCACCCTGTATAACTTCTGAACCTTTTGCTCGCTCAGCTTCCCACCTGCGAAAGAGAACTTACGAAAGGAACACTGAATTTCAGAAAAAGAAATAAGGATTCCTAGGTTCTATTTTTGTGATCTATACCAAAGGGTTAAAGAGGAGTTAATTAATACTAATGATGCGGATAATTAGCACATGATGCTTTACAGGGCAGGTGCCAGAGGTTATCATATCATCACTAGTGGCTGTTGGACATAATTCTGAAGCGTAATTAGTTAAACAGGAAATCTACATATGAGTATATGTAAATATATGTAAGAATGTGTGTAAATATATGAAAACAGTGACCATGAATACTGATAAGTGTTGAGGGAATTACATATCAAATTTGGCGTTACATCACGACCAAAGACATTACATTAGCTCATTTATTTCTACATATTCTACATATATATTTTTTCATCAATAGTAATAAGTTTGATTGATTTGTGCTGGTAACACTGGCAGATTTATAGTGAACCCCAAGCTCATCCTGTCAGCGGTAGCGCAAAAGGGTTACAGAGGTCATTAAGGGTCATAGTCAGAACCCAGTGGGTTGATATTACATCGGTTTGTTACAAGGCTATAACAAGGGTCATTACTGAAACTGCGTCAGAGTCTAACTCCCCTCCTGACTTTGCCCTCCTCCGCCTCTCTCTCTCTCTCTCTCTCTCTCTCTCTCTCTCTCTCTCTCTCTCTCTCTCTCTCTCTCTCTCTCTCTCTCTCTCTCTCTCCCCGCCAACACCGCTGGCCGGGGGGGGGGGGGGGGGCGGAGGGGCTGTAAGCTTCAACTTTTAGCACTATGGCCACATAAGTTTAATAAGTTCATGCTTGTAAAGTATCCTTTACTTTTTTACATGCATTTATTTCATTTCATGAAGGGAGAGAGAGAGACAAATTCACGACTTTTTCAATTTTCTTTCCAATCGTGAGCGATTCTTGCAAGGCCATGTGTTGTTACGGAGTGGGCTAATCTAAGTGATCTGTTGGCTTTGACTTGCAACATCAGAGTGATCTGTTGGCTTTGACTTGCAACATCACAGTGATCTGTTGGCTTTGACTTGCAACATCACAGTGATCTGTTGGCTTTAACTTGCAACATCAGAGTGATCTGTTGGCTTTGACTTGCAACATTAGAGTGATCTGTTGGCTTTGACTTGCAACATCAGAGTGATCTGTTGGCTTTAACTTGCAACATCAGAGTGATCTGTTGGCTTTAACTTGCAACATCAGAGTGATCTGTTGGCTTTAACTTGCAACATCAGAGTGATCTGTTGGCTTTGACTTGCAACATCAGAGTGATCTGTTGGCTTTGACTTGCAACATCAGAGTGATCTGTTGGCTTTAACTTGCAACATCAGAGTGATCTGTTGGCTTTGACTTGCAACATCAGAGTGATCTGTTGGCTTTGACTTGCAACATCAGAGTGATCTGTTGGCTTTGACTTGCAACATCAGAGTGATCTGTTGGCTTTAACTTGCAACATCAGAGTGATCTGTTGGCTTTGACTTGCAACATCCCCTGTTGACAAAGATTTGGATCTTAATCGCAAAAGACTAATTAATAGAATGAAAGAACTCGGATCCTGTGTGAGTTTTGTGACTTTTTAATTTTTCTTTCCAATCGTGAGCGATTTTTACGAGGCCATGTGTTGCTATGGGGTGGGCTAATCTGAGTGATCTGTTGGCGTTGACTTGCAACATCCTCTGTTGACAAAGATTTGGATCTTAATCGCAAAAGACTAATTAATAGAATGAAAGAATTCGGATCCAGTGTGAGTTTTGTATGAGTACCTTCTCGCTGTGGCATTTGCTTCAATGAAGCCGCTGATGATGACATGGCACAGCAACCAGCTAAAAAGGAACTTTGTGGACATTGAGAGTATCACAAGCCTTCGGGAATTTAAACGTGTAATGATGAACGTAAGAGAAATATTGGGATCTTGAGAAACCAGACGAATTCCGGCAAATAGTAGAAATAGCGTGGCTCACTTCGCCAGCGTGACGGAAGATGCTAATGAAACGTATGGGAAAAATTTAGTTAAAATTGGCTCATTTATTGTGAGTGTGAGATTGAAACGCAAGTACTGTTGGGACTATTCTGAAGATCATGAGTGAATGCCTTATAAAATTGTGCTACTGAGTCAGTTCTCGTACACTTATACAAAATATTATGGATTGCGATGAAATTGAAGAGTTTAGATAAATAGAAAACGGAGGTTCTTGGGAACAGATATGGTATTTGATCAAACAAAATATTGTTTAAAAGAATGAAGTATTAGAATTTTGATATTAGATTCTAATATTTCTCATATTGTGTATATGTAGTTTTGTTAACTAATTCTTATTAGTCTGTTATAATATAACTTGTATCATAAAACATCTATGTGGATTTTGGATAAAGGATTTTGTAATTTGGATCAGAAATTCTATGTTGGAGGTATTGCTGGGTGGATGTGCAAGTGTGCTTGTACGTTCCCTTTGATGTAGTATCTATACATCATTCACTATTATTATTTATTGCTCTGGATTTAGGCTAATTAGTAAGTCGAGGATTGAGTTCAATCCTGGATTGGTTGTGGGAACACAGCATGTTAAGAGTTTTTCTTCTTCTCTTTATGTATTGTAACGCTTTTAGAAAGGCTAGTCGTGTCATATTCTTATACCACAGGATGGACCTGTTGTGTCGTATGCTTACGTAAAACTTCAGGTCTGTTGGGTCTTGAACTTGCAGCGTTAAGACGGGTGTTGTAAGGAGACTATAATAAAGAGGTTCGCTCTATAGTAAATCCACTCCACAGATTATCTGTTGCATGTTCCCTCCAGGGGAAGCTTTGTGTACTGTAAGTTCCACACACTACATTCATTTTTTTTTTCAATCGATCTGCGAGTTTATCATATCTCTAACGGAAAGCTCTCTTTATTTTCGTTTCAGGTAAGTTGGACGTGAACTTCAATAGCCTCTGAAGGCGTAAATACCCTACCGTTCCTGGTTCTTTTATTCACCATAATTTTCTTTCCTTTTCCTGAGCTGGTAGTGTTCATGTTAAGACTTCCAGTGACCCATAACTCAAGCAAAGTTTCAGAGGTCTTTCGCTGGAGCGCTTCACCTACTGTCTGTGTGTGTGTGACCCCTCTCCTTGCAACTGTGTTTACAAGTCTTGTCCTGTGGTTAACCACACCCTCGCAAGGCCAGAGAATCAGCGCATAGACGAATCCTCCAATTGGATTAGATTTACAAACACGGTTACATATCCGCCAGGCAATATTACAGTACAGAGTTCCTCTGTAACAAGGTTCGTACTTCAGTCTCGTAGATGTATCACCATTACATCCATTTCTATGTTTTAGATTCAAGTTCAAAAACAGACAACTTTGATATAAGCCAACGTCTTAAATGGCACATGAAACCTTTGCGCCGTCTGGTGGATCTTGCCATGCCCATATGGCCGGAAGTCATACATTGTTGTGGGGAGAGATCTTATCTCTTCGCCAGTGGGAGGATGCCAGTCACGTTCTGGGTGGGGGAAGGAGGAGAAGGAGGAGGAGGAGGAGGAAGCGTTTTGGGATGTCGATGACATCTGCGAACACCAGGGGTTCTTCCCGCGACTTCACTCTGGACATCTGTTGCTGGACGACATCAGCAGCATCTCCACTGTGCTGTTGTGTGTGGGGCAGAGGTAGATACACCGGACCGTAATGGAACCCTGGATTGAAACTGAGCCTTGACATCGAAAAGCTCAAACGATTGAAACTTAGAAAGTAATCATGGACGAGATTATGATATTGTCATTAGCACAAGGGTAACGAGGAGGAGGTTTAAGATAACAGGTGAACGAGACATGAATTCGAGGAGTATAGATAAGAAAACAGCGTATAGCATAGCTAATCAGAAAGGAGCGCATAGTATAGATAATTAGAAAATGACATACGGATTCCTTTCTTTGTGTATAGTTCGTAAGACGAATGATGGAGGTGTCCATTTTTAAGCCTCTATGACTGACAGGGAATCAGAACTCCAGTGTAATTCATTCAATTAAATTTTACATCCGGCTTGGTAACACATTTTGGCGCTGATAAATTTCAGTAACCTATTTTGCCTCAACGTTTGGGAGCGTTTTATCTTGTTTTATGATGCAGCGTGTACATGTAATGCACGTATGTATGCATGTGTGTGTCAATGTATGTTTGTGTATTTTACTCTGTGCATGAGAAAGTTTTTTCCTGTGTCTGTATTTCTGGGTGCGTCTGTGTGTGTGTGTGTGTGTGTGTGTGTGTGTGTGTGTGTGTGTGTGTTTACCTACTTCTGGTAAGTATGTATGTTTGTATGTATACGTCATTTTTTTGAAAATGGCTCTAGTGGTAGACAAATGTCTTTATTGCGTTGTGGTCATACGTATACCCTTGTGTGCATATGTGCAATGACGTATTCCCTTATATGTATAAAACTATATACTTTATATGTAACAATGGTTACTTTCTCTGCTTTCTTGTATGCGTCTGTGTGTATGTGAATGCGGTATATGGGCGTATGTTTCAACGTACCTGAGCGTCAAATAAATGTATATGATTAGGGAAAAAAATGATCAACGCAAATATCGAAAGTTGAATTTAACTTCGACCAAATGAAAGTTCCTCTGGCATGATTTCAAACACACGTCGGTATTTTCATGGAAAACACACAGTCCTGAGATCCCCATTGGCGTCTTAAAAGACCAGTTTACATTCGTAAAGTTAATGTAACTAACTTACGACACCAAAGCTGTCGCCCTCACCTCTTACGTCGTCGAATGCTAAAACCCAACTGAATACGCCGAGAAAGGAAGAAAGATAAGACAAGTCACAGGGATATTTCATCTCCTTTAGAATTCGTTGACAAAGGTAATTTGCATTTAGTGGAAAGAGAAACGAGGCTGGGACATGGGAGGCGAGAATATGTATACATTTTTACCGAATGGCGTCCTAGCTTCGTCTCTTCGATGTATATCAACTGACTGTTATATTTCTCTCTTGTGTCTCCCCTGATGATGTGATTATTACACGAAAGTGCACTTGAGAACTTTTCGTGTTTCATTTTCCCCGTGGACTCATAGGAATATATATATATATATATATATATATATATATATATATATATATATATATATATATATATATATATATATATATATATATATATATATATATATATATATATATATATATATATATATATATCATTTAAACATAAACACGGTCAAAACTTTTTCTATAAAACGTTGGGGGACACGTTTCAGAGCACCGACCTAAGTGGCGTGAAGCTGTCCGGGTGAGGCAGATGGGTAGAACTGGTCGAGTATCAGGGATACGAACCGCACACAGTAAAATATCCGAAAAGCCATAGAAAAATGGTGGCATGGTAACAACGCACAGACACACACACACACACACACACACACACACACACACACACACACACACGCACAGCAAAAGAAATCCTCGATATGAATATCATCTGAGAGGAAATAAGTTGAGGGAATTGGACATCTTGCTTATCTTATCTCCAGTAGAAACCTACATTGAGTTCAGGTGAAAAAATGTTAGCCAATAGATATCAGAATAGCCTTTAGGTTCAGAGTTAAGGAAATATTCAACAAGTTCACATCTTGCATAGGGCCAAAGCTAGAAAATGGTCAACGCAATTAAAGAAACAGAAAGATCTAAGGAAGAAGGTCCAGAGGAGTGAAGACAAAGGAAGTACCAGGCTCAAGAGAACTTAGTTACAGGGAAAGGTTAGATGTCTTGAATTTGCTGCACATGGAAGAGAGATAAGAAAGGGATCACTTGATCACATGCTCGCACTCTTCTGTTGTCTCCCTTTGCCCAATCTACCCACTTTCATCACGTCTCCTCTTACTTATTCTCTCTTTGTCTCTCACTTTCCCTTCTTCCATTTCCCTTGATTCTCTTTTACACACCAGGCAGAGTAATCCACTGTAGCTCAACACTCACTCTGTTCGTAGGACTTCTGCTAATAGATGTTTCTTCCTTAATGTCAAAGGATCTAGACAAAAGTCCTCTTCGATTCCAAGCCTTTTTGAAGGATCCGACAAAAGTCTTCTTTAATGCCAGGCCTTTTAAAGGAACCGACAAAAGTCCTCTTTGATGCCAGGCCTTTTTGAAGGACCCGACAAAAGTTGTTATCTTTAATGCCAGGCCTTTTAAAGTAACCGACAAAAGTCCTCTTCGATGCCAGGCCTTTTTGAAGGATCCGACAAAGGTCCTCTTCGATGACAGGCCTTTTAGAAGGATCCGACTAAAGTCCTCTTTAATGCCAGGCCTTTTTGAAGGATCCGGCAAAAGTCCTCTTTGATTCCAGGCCTTTTAAAGGAACGGACAAAAGTCCTCTTCGATACCAGGCCCTTTTAATGCAGCATAAAAGAGGAGGTTAAAGAGATACAAAAGTAAAGGGAGAGGAGAGGAGAAAAAATTATTCAAGCGTTTTGGAGGAAAGGGAAAGCCTTAGGCACAATCAGTCATCCATATCTTAACTCTCGAGTTTGCACAGAATTTCCTCAGATTACATCATGCCCGTATCATCCCGTGAAAAGGCAATCCACAATAGTAACACCAGTGCCCCATGTATCACCGTGAGTGGAACTCTAGACTCAAGTCCATGTCCATATGAGAGTAGAACAAGTTGAGTGTGCCACGTGTAGGTTCCCGAGAGAGAGAGAGAGAGAGAGAGAGAGAGAGAGAGAGAGAGAGAGAGAGAGAGAGAGAGAGAGGGTTAGCTAAAAAGAGGTCCATAGATACATAAACCCCAAAGGTCCAAACAAGGTGGTTCTAGCCTTAACCCTGCTGAAAAAGGTGTAGATCCCTTACAAGAAGTCGAATGAAATGATAGCAGACCAAAGATTCTCCATAGGACTCTAATCACTCTTCAACTAGCGGAAGAGAATCATAAAAACCTCCAGTGTATAAGTCCCATCAACAGCCCTGCCTAGAATTGTTTCCCCTCTGACCTACGTGACGTATTTGTTGTAAAAACGATGTAGAGTGTTGTTACACAGTTTGTGTCGTTGATGTGTATTCATAATTGCGTATCATCATCGGGTACGACTTTGCTTGGGGAGTGGCATTCTCCGTCTCCCAGGAGCAACGCGCTTGTGCATCATGCAAACGACCCGACATAGCCACACCCTTGTCCACTACCATCCAAGACGTCCTCACACATAACGCCTCCACAACGCCTGCTGGACTACCGCTCCACGACACCCCCTGACGGAGATACGATGATCCACCTCCCCACACTGGCCAGATATAATGTAAACAATAATGATGATGTGTTGAAGGATTTTGCTTTCTTCCCTAGGCTTTAGCAAGCCCCATTGTTACATGTACTCGTGACACTTGCCAGAAGCTTCTGGTAGTATTATACAAGGGTACCTAATGACAGCACTAGCATTCCGTTCCTCTATCATGGAATAAACCATAGAAATTGAAAGAAAATGATGTGTGAGTGCTACCAGACTCCACCTGCTTGTGGTTAGACGTGAGGTAATAGCCACATTCGGTGAGGTTGTATGACCGTCTGATGGTGCGCAGTCTCGTCGAGAAATTCTTACTCTAAAGGAGTACATCGTTTCCCTGCTTCTGACTGTAGCGCAGCTTCGAAGATGCAGATGTCTTCATAAAAGTGGCCCTAGAATCATAGAGATCAATCATAATACTCCTTCTATAACTACTGTCAATAGAAATGATAATAATGATGATGCTAATAATAATAA
>NC_092231.1:38416285-38471285 GCF_036320965.1 Panulirus ornatus | reverse complement strand
TGGCCCTTGAATACGTCACGGTCAAGATGGTCTCTTCATTGCTTCCTTTATTTTCTTTCTCCTTCTGTTGCATTCTTATCTTTTCTTTATCCATTTCCATAATTCTCCTTGCCTAATCTGATCATACGACTTTCTCTCCTTCAGTTACAATATATCTCCCATCACCGTTCCTCTTCCCACTTCTCTCCCACCCGACCATCTCTCCTGTCCTCTCCACTCCTTCCTCTACCACCAGTTCCCCCCATACTGTATGGGTCGTAACCCCATGCCACCCACGCCCTCTCCATCCATCCGCCATAACTTCAACACATCCAATCCCACCCAACCCTCCCCACATTCCTCCTGCAGGGCCCCCATCTGTTCTTTTCCACCTCCCTTCCTCTCCCCCAAGACTTAATAACACCCTGCAAACATGCATCCTGCAATATTTCCCATCAATTAGATGACTTAATTGAGCAAATGCCGCTTACGTTATCTACTGATTTACAACAGTAACCAACGCAGTATCTATCATTATCTTCAGGTCTCTATGCACTTATGTTTTAGAGTTTTCTTTTTTCCTTCCATTTCTTATCATCCAAATCTAACTGAATTGAAAAATGTTGTTAAGGTCTGTTGGTGAATGATTTTCAACAGCGGTGGTCGCCTTATTCATCAGGATGGATTAGGTTTTCCACACATCTGTAGCCCTGTCTACAACTTACACTTGCAGGCTATTGCTCTCTCCTGTATACCATGTTCTACACTACCCGATGCACATTCATGAATACCTCATCAAATTACACTCATAATTTCGTGATATATTAGCTTATCTCGCGTCAGTCACACCTCGTCACAAGCCTTCTCTTTCATGGGGTTCACAGTTCAAAGACCGATTCCTCGTTGACCTAGATCCAACTCGTCAGCTGGTATAGCTTTCTCTTATTCAGTGACTGATGTATTTCATCCCTTGAACTTGATCGTGAAATAGTCAGCCACACTGCTTCCTGTTTACCATTGCTGTATCAAATATTCAGTCACACGAGAGATCTCATCTCAGTGCGAGGTGAATATATTCACCACTGAGTCCACGGAATCGTTACTTAATTGTGTCATTAGAATTACTCTTCAAGTAATAAGCTTTTGGTCGAGCTGTACCTTGCTATAAAAACGTAATTGTTGAACTGCCACAGTGACTTAGACCCGAGTACGTTCAGCTGATATGATTTAACAACAGAATGATTTCGCAGTTCAGAGAGGTCGAGAGTGATACTGTAAATACGTTTTAGCTTCAGTTCCACGTCTTACATTATTCACACCCCCTTAGTCACAATGACAGCGTTCAGGATTTTTCTCATTGAATTGTCTGTATTCTTTCCAAAGTTTACCACGCTAATCTGTGAGTTTCTGTTATCTTCCGCTATCACAAACAGCCTCGAAAAAAAACAAAGGTCTGGTCTGTTGCTGTTTGAATTGCTTTGTATTCCTTTGTAAGCCATGGGAAGGTCTGGGGACTTGGATGTGGCTCGGGGAGCCGTGGTTTCGTTGCATTGCACATGACATCTAGAGACTAAGTGTGAACAAATGTGGCCTTTTTTGTCTGTTGTCATGGCACTACTTCGCTGAAGCGGGGGATAGCAACGCTATTTCCTGTGTGGCGAGGTGGCGACAGGAAAGGATGAGCACAAGCAAGTATGAATATGTACATGTGTGTATATGTATATGTTTGTTTATGTATATGTATATATTTCCTGGCGCTACCTCGCTGACGCGAGAAACAGCGGTTCAGATTTATCTATCTATCTATCTATCTATCTATCTATCTATCTATATATATATATATATATATATATATATATATATCTTTCATACTATTCGCCATTTCCCGCGTTAGCGAGTTAGCGTTAAGAGCAGCGGACTGGGCCTTTGAGGGAATATCCTCACCTGGCCCCCTTCTCTGTTCCTTCTTTTGGAAAATTAAAAAAAGAAAAAAAAAAAGAAATATATATATATATATATATATATATATATATATATATATATATATATATATATATATATATATATATATATATATATATATATATTGGAAAGGATCACAATTTTGCGCGTGATCAAGATATTCCTATGAGTCCACGGGGAAAATGAAACACGAAAAGTTCCCAAGTGCACTTTCGTGTAATAATCACATCATCAGGGGAGACACAGGAGAGAAATATAACAGTCAGTTGATATACATCGAAGAGACGAAGCTAGGACGCCATTTGGTAAACATGTGATTGTCACAATTAGAGAAAGAGAAGCGAGAGGCATTTGGACGATTTTTGCAGGGAAATAATGCAAATGACTGGGAGATGTATAAAAAAGATAGGCAGGAGGTCAAGAAGAAAGGTGCAAGAGGTGAAAAAGAGGGTAAATGAGAGTTGGGGTGAGAGAGTATCATCAAATTTTCGGGAGAATAAGAAGATTTTTGGAAAGGGGTAAATAAAGTGCGTAAGACAAGGGAACAAATGGGAACATCAGTGAAGGGGGCAAATGGGGAGGTGATAACAAGTAGTGGTGATGTGAGAAGGAGATGGAGTGAGTATTTTGAAGGTTTGTTGAATGTGTTTGATGATAGAGTGGCAAATATAGGGTGTTTTGGTCGAGGTGGTGTGCAAAGTGAGAGAGTTAGGGAGAATAATTTGGTAAACAGAGAAGAGGTAGTAAAAGCTTTGCGGAAGATGAAAGCTGGCAAGGCAGTGGGTTTGGATGGTATTGCAGTGGAATTTATGAAAAAGGGGGTGACTATATTGCTGATTGGTTGGTAAGGTTATTAGATGTATGTATGACTCATGGTGAGGTGCCTAAGGATTGGTGGAATGTTTGCATAGTGCCATCGTACAAAGGCAAAGGGGATAAGAGCGAGTGCTCAAATTACAGAGGTATAAGTTTGTTGAATATTCCTGGGAATTTATATGGGAGGGTATTGATTGAGAGGGTGAAGGCATGTACAGAGCAATCAGATTGGGGAAGAGCAGCGTGGTTTCAGAAGTGGTAGAGGATGTGTGGATCAGGTGTTTGCCTTGAAGAATGTGTGTGAGAAACACTTAGAAAAGCAAATGGATTTGTATGTAGCATTTATGGATCTGGAGAAGGCATATGATAGAGTTGATAGAGATGCTCTATGGAAGGTATTAAGAATATATGGTGTGGAGGCAAGTTGTTAGAAGCAGTGAAAAGTTTTTATCGAGGATGTAAGGCATGTGTACGTGTAGGAAGAGAGGAAAGTGATTGGTTCTCAGTGAATGTAGGTTTGCGGCAGGGGTGTGTGATGTCTCCATGGTTGTTTAATTTGTTTATGGATGGGGTTGTTAGGGAGGTGAATGCAAGTGTTTTGGAAAGAGGGGCAAGTATGAAGTCTGTTGTGGATGAGAGAGCTTGGGAAGTGAGTCAGTTGTTGTTCGCTGATGATACAGCGCTGGTGGCTGATTCGGGTGAGAAACTGCAGAAGCTGGTGACTGAGTTTGGTAAAGTATGTGAAAGAAGAAAGCTGAGAGTAAATGTGAATAAGAGCAAGGTTATTAGGTACAGTAGGGTTGAGGGACAAGTCAGTTAAGTTTGTATGGAGAAAAACTGGAGGAAGTAAAGTGTTTCAGATATCTGGGAGTGGATTTGGCAGCGGATGGAGCCATGGAAGCGTTAGTGAATCTTAGGGTGGGGGAGGGGGCGAAAGTTCTGGGAGCGTTGAAAAATGTGTGGAAGTCGAGAACGTTATCTTGGAAAGCAAATCAGGTATGTTTGAAGAAATAGTGGTTCCAACAATGTTATATGGTTGCGAGGTGTTGGCTATGGATAGAGTTGTGCGGAGGAGGGTGGATGTGCTGGAAATGAGATGTTTGAGGACAATATGTGGTGTGAGGTGGTTTGATCGAGTAAGTAGTGAAAGGGTAAGAGAGATGTGTGGTAATAAAAAGAGTGTGGTTGAGAGAGCAGAAGAGGGTGTCTTGAAATGGTTTGGTCACATGGAGAGAATGAGTGAGGAAAGATTGACCAAGAGGATATGTGTATCAGGCGGAGGGAACGAGGAAAAGTGGGAGACCAAACTGGAGGTGGAAAGGTGGAGTGAAAAAGATTTTGAATGATCGGGGTCTGAACATGCAGGAGGGTGAAAGGAGTGCAAGGAATAGCGTGAATTGGAACGATGCGGTATACCGGGTCGACGTGCTGTCAATGGATTGAACCAGGGCCTGTGAAGCGTCTGGGGTAAACCATGGAAAACTTTGTGGGGCCTGGATGTGGAAAGGGAGCTGTGGTTTCAGTGCATTATACACGATAGCTAGAGACTGAGTGTGACCGAATGTGGCCTTTATTGTCTTTTCCTAGCGCTAACTCGCGCACATGCTGGGGGAGGAGGTTTTTATTTCATGTGTGGCGGGGTGGCGACGGGAGTGAATAAGGGCAGAAAGTATGAATTATGTACACGCGTATATATGTATATATCTGTGTGTGTGTATATATATGTATACGTTGAGATGTATAGGTATGTATATGTGCTGTGTGTGACGTGTATGTATATACATGTGTATGTAGGTGGTTTGGGCCATTCTTTCGTCTGTGTCCTTGCGTTACCTCGCTAACGCGGGAGGCAGCGACAAAGTATAATGAATAGTATATATATATATATATATATATATATATATATATATATATATATATATATATATATATATATATATATATATATATATATATATATATATATATATAGTAACTTAAATGCATGCCTGTGAGATATGTCAAAGTTGTTATGTAGAGCTCTTCACGTAGCTCTTAATAACAATATACATTATTACAGTTTTCCTCGTTACGAAATAGCTATGATGAAAAATATCTCCACTGCAATGTTGCAATGTCTCTCTTGTAATAGGGTTTTGTTCCATTAGAGATCCGTTGCAAACTTGGTGAGATATTAAATTGTTGTTGGAAAGCTATATATTTTTTCTTTCTTTTTGCGATTTAGCTCATTGCGTTATAGCTTAGCTCCAGTATAGCTTTACAGCATTTAGCTCCAGTATAGCTCTACACCAGCAGTATAGCTTACACCAACACTGCTCGCAGGAGCAGAAGTACATTGCAATGTGTCATTTAGCTACAGAGTATAATTTGTTCAAGGAAATTTCTCGTAGTATAGAACAGCCAACTTAGCCAGCATGAGTCTCAATTGTCAGTGCGTCTATGACGCTTACGTTAGCCATATGTCTGGCTATATGAAGACAATCAATAACGCTCCAGAGGCCTCCTCCTACACCGCCCAAAGGCGATGAGCTTCCCTGCGAAGACCAGGTAGAGGCTAATTACTCTAGAGTCTTGCTCGAACTCTTCTAGTCGAGTCCTTATCTTGGGTCATATCGCTATGGTCAGTGGCTGAGACGACACGTAGCAACTGGGGTGGAGTGACCCCCCTAGAGACAGAATTCTTGGTCAACTTCTTTGACTGGAGACAAAGGTTGACGAAGAATGTAGATAGTGAAAGATTAAACTAATTTAACCATTTTTTAAAGACTTAAAGAAAACTGGGAAAAAGAGGAAGAGGCTAGAGAAAACGAGAGCGATATGGATGAACAGACAAGATCTGGGATGCGAGTGACCAGAGGAACTAGTTAGAAGGCTCTTATGCAGAGGAACGAGTGGTTTTACTCACCCAGTGATGGAACTCACGTCGAAACTCTATAATTAAGATGTTTGCTCTCTTTTGGAAACTGGAAAATTTGAACTTTCTCCCTCTCTTATCTGGAAAATCCGTCAATTTAGCTTCCTTTCTTGTCTTATCTGTAAGATCCGACGGCTTGCTTCGTCCAGCCACCGAACATTTCCCCTGAACCGTATTGTTTAAAGTTGCTCCTTCTCCAACCTCTCCTGTCCAAGCCTAGCGTTCCTCTAGGCCTCCCAGTTACTCGGTTCTCTCTTTTACAAAAAATCTACACAAGTCTCCCTCCATGCCAAGACAATGAAGTTCGATCTTATGGCCAAAGGTCGATTCGCGTGACGCGATGGTCTTGAGAAACAACTGAGGCTTCCCATTCTTGGTCGGTATTTCACCCCGTCCAGGTATATTTCATCGTTACTGAGGCGTCTTGTCATCAGTACCTTGGGTAGGTTAAAAGGGGAGCCTCTTCTCCCATGTACCTATTGCAATCTCGCCATCACTGCAATCACCCCAGATCAACATCAGGACCTCGATGATCACGACCATGGGTACCACAATGTTGAAGCATCAAGGTCAAAGGCCAGGCCCTTATGCCCAAAGGGTCATACGGTCGTGCTCAAGGGTGGTTAGGCCGTGTAGCTCAAGGTTTAATCACCACTGTGGGCATCAGTTGTTCGTGCCATCATATGTTATACTGACCCCCTTATTTGTAACAGCAAATTCTCATAATATCACATTATTTCGTATACTTTTTTCTTGTACCTTTTCAGGTATAGATATACCTACAATCTACTTTTTTTTCTCAACCAATTTACCATTTATTTACTTCCCTTTATTTCTAGGTATCCACTAATTTAGCTATTTTCTGTTTGTGTATTCAGAAATCACAGAATATATAAGTATTTAACCTACTTGTCTCCTTATCTATGGAACTGATTAGGGGATAGTTTCGCATTTGATACTTTATCAGCGTTATATTCTGTCACACCAGTTGATTGGATTGGTCATAATTGTGAGTTGTACTTAGCCGGTAATTGTTCTTTTTACGCATTATTCGGAAACATTCTTGTTTATTTATCTATGATTTCTGGACAGCTACCGACATCTGTAGGCGCAAGCCCAAACTAACCCAATTCAGTGGGAAATACAGTTCACAAATGTGAGGATACTAGACTGTGTTTATCCATTTGGAGCGTCTAATTACAGTCATTCGCATGAAAAGACATGAAATGCTGAGTAAAGCCACGAGAAAAGAGTAATAGAGGCAAGATAAAGACATATAAGACTTAAAGACACAGAATAAGGCTACGGGAAAAAACTAATAGAGGTAGAACAAAGCCACATAAAAAGGCTTATAGATGCAGAACAAAGTCACGAGAAAAGACTCATAGAGGCAGAACAAAACCCACGTGAAAAGACCTGTAAAGGTAGAACAAAGGTACGAGAAAAGACTTATAGAGACAGAACAAAGCTAAATAAAAAGACTTATAGAGGCAAAACAAAGTCACGAGAAAAGACTAATAGAGGCAGAACAAAGCCACAAGAAACGACTTACAGAGGCAAAACAAAGCCACAAAAAAGAGACCAACAGAAGTAGAACAAAACCACGAGAAAAGACTTACAGAGGAAAAACATAGCCAAAGAAATTGATAACTGATAGAGGCATAACAAAACCACGAGAAAAGACTAACAGAGACAGAATAAAGCTGTAAGAAACAGATTAATAGGGGCAAAACAAAGCCACAATATAAGGCTTATTGTAACACAACAAAGCAACAAGAACAGAGTAATCGCATCAGAACAAAATTACAGGAGAAGACTCATAGAGCAGAGCCACTTCCCCCTGATTTTATGATGTCTTCTGATAAGGTGGCTGATCAATAAGAAAGCTTCCCTATGTTTAATCTACTTCGGAACCCCCTCGGCTTCTTTGGAGTCAAGGACATACCAATCCAATCCTTGATCATTTACTTCACAGGATCCATATCACTCCTCGTCCCTACAGGATACATCCCGTTTGTAAAGGACAGCAGGACGGCCAATGACTGGCTGTAACTGATTGTTGGTCTCTGAACCTTGTCATAGATGAAAGGGCCTCTGGCAGTTACGCCATCTCGGTACCTCGCTAATTGACACTTTCATTCCTCCTCCCATCCACAGTCCAGCCAACACTTACCATCTTCTTTCTTCCTGCAGGGTGTGTCGAGCACACACTGCCGTTGTCTCATTCCGGCTATGACAGACTCTCGGACATTTACCATCGCTCTTTTTTTTTTTTGCTGTAGACGAAGGGTCAGTCAGCAGTTACGCCATCACTGTAATTCTGACAAATTAATTTTCCTTCTGTACCATCTCCTCCGTTATTACTTCTCTAAGCAGGGACTAATCACTTTCTGCACTTCTATAACATTTCTACTTTTGTATAACAGGTCCTCTTGTAGCCTGAGTTACAAGCCCGTCTGGCTCTCATTCCTGCTGGTCTAACATGCGATGGAGTCCATGTAATCAGAACGCCAAGGTCCGGACCCTCGTCTCCTATCTCTTGCTTTAGTTTCCTGCTCTTGTTCTTAATCTTGAAGCCAAGTTCATGATTCTCAGGGTGTCTGTGGTTGATGGGCTGAGGGGTACTTTGTTAGTGAAACGGGTTACAGGTCTTTAATTTCGTTACCACTACACTCGCAAGGACAAAGATGATAACCAACTCAACCTAAGTGAAAGCCTCCCAGACTCTTTCCAATATTTCTGGGATTCCCTACTGATAATCTTCTCCTAGATAGCTGTCACGGCAGCTCCTGCCCTACTTGGTATATACATATGATTCACAAATCCATCGGTGGATGAATGGATGTGGCGTAGTAGCCTCGAATTACGACGTGTTTTTTTTTCTTCTTCTTTCAGAGCCGGTGGGATTATCTCGTTATCCCTCACATGAATTATCTCGCCGGAGATCTCTGTATTGACCCACAGAGACGGCTCCCCTATGATTGCAGTTGCCACAGTAGGTCTAAAGAATTCTACCTTTCTTGAAAAAGTAACGACCAGACTTACCCATTTTCTCTCTGCCCTGAAATCTTGTTTGTAGCGACTTATCTAAGGAAAACGTCTCCCTTAACCGAAGAAAAACGTGCCCCTTAATAGCTTGGCACTAAATCTTACCCTTGATTCACATAATATATCTCCTAAGGACATCATGTTTAGCCCTTTCCCTAAGGCAGATGACCTTTGCAGTTCTCAAGTAACCAGGGATTATACATTATAATGAAATGTCCCAAACGTATCTCATTTGCCCCTAAGCAGCCCCAGCGACACAAGAGCTCTACGATTTTTAAGACTTCTTACATAGGGAATGTGTATTTTCTTGTGTTTAGGCACAAATAAGAGATTCCTGTTGCAAGCCGCTGACTCCGATGGGCTCAACATACTACTGAACCCATCTGTTAAGACTCTGAAAGGGTTCTGTTACAGCTTTATCTAAGAACTTTGAGATTCTAACACGCTTAATCCTTTTATCAATTTACTTGCGGCTCCTTGAAGTACAAGGTTGTATCACCGAGTGGTACTGGCTTATGAAGACTGAGGGAGTTCATTTTTCTGTAAACATTAGCCATCGGTTCCAGAGATGCTCTCATAATTCCATAAGATCCAGTTCGAGTCAGGATCTCATCATCATCGTCAATGTATCCTACATCGTCCAGAAAAAGAGATAGGTGGAATTATATCTATAAAGATGTTTAAAGTTGAGCTCAACACACAACCCGTCTGAGGCATGATTAGCAATTTACTTGACCCCATAAAGATATCCTTTAGTTTTAGTTTCTGAAACAGACTCTTTAATCCACCCAAGACGTCAGTTCTTTATCCCCATTCGGTCATATTGATATACTGAGCATCCCCGTTTTGGTATATCTAGATAGGAACATCCTCCCAGGGTCTTATCGAAAGCTAAGTTAAGATCGATGAAGGTGTGGGCTTTATCTTTATCATTTACCAAGTATTAGATTATATGGTATTTCCATTGATGAGGCTATTCGGCCATTGATGAAGCTTCGCATTTATCTCGTGCAATAGACTGTTTAACAATATGATATCAACAGTTCTACAGAGGCAAGACATCATCGATACTTATCTCAGAAACTTTTGAAATGATAGAGTTTCTGTGTTCGGAATAATAGTCGATGATTTTCAAGCTCCTAAGATGACATATTTTGAAAAGGTCATACTGAAAAGTCACTCACCCTTGACCTCATAAGTCAATCCGTCCTTTTGAAGTGCACTCGATTATTCTGTGTGTATGTGCCTTTCTCTGTTTTCAATGTGGTGATGGGGTCGTGCAAACCTTCATGGACTTTTTATAGGCTAAACCTCCTCATCTTTGCTGAATTCATCTAGAATCCCAATCTGGAAGAATCTCCCAATGCTGTCCAATGCCCAATAGTCCATTTACTCCCGTGCTCTTGTATCTGGATCCAGATGCGCGGCTTTCATCCTGGTGTACCGTCCTTTTCAAGGCAAATTCTCTTCCACAATTCAGCAAAACTTGCTTAACTGCCAATGGAGTCGGTGAAACTCAACCAGGACCTTCCCCATGTCTTAACCTTAGCCTCTGTCGTCTTGAACGCAATATTCTTAAAATGTTCCTCCACTTCCCTAGCTCTAAAAGTCTTTTACGGGATCAATGTCTTCCAGAAGAAAAATCCAAAACCTCAACATTTTCTCCCTAGTATTACTGATCCTTCATTTTCCTGCGCTTCTTCCTGATCCATCTCTTCCCTCAGACGGGATCGCCTCTTAAATGGCTGCTTTCATACCCTCGACGAAGTAATGCTTAGAACGAAGTGTAATTTGAGAATCCCTGCTCCGTGCTCTTAATGATGTCTGCATACAGGGCCGCAATGGTCTCATGGGACATGAGCAAGACCATGCCTTGTGCAGACCTCCACAGTCGAGATATCTGATAACTTCTGGATGGGCGGAGTCCACTCCTGAGGAGCTTCTTGTATCATATTTTTCCAGATACCTGCCGCTCACTGCACACATGGTTGGTCTCCACCATGACTCTTTTGTGTGTGTTGCCTGTTCTTATATTTTGCACAATACCTCACTGATTATATATATATATATATATATATATATATATATATATATATATATATATATATATATATATATATATATATATATATATATATATATATATATATTTTTTTTTTTTTTTTTTTTTTTTTTTTTTTTATACTTTGTCGCTGTCTCCCGCGTCTGCGAGGTAGCGCAAGGAAACAGACGAAAGAAATGGCCCAACCCCCCCCCCCCATACACATGTACATACACATGTCCACACACGTGTATACATACCTACACAGCTTTCCATGGTCCACCCCAGACGCCTCACATGCCTTGATTCACTCCACTGACAGCACGTCAACCCCTGTATACCACATCGCTCCAATTCACTCTATTCCTTGCCCTCCTTACACCCTCCTGCATGTTCAGGCCCCGATCACACAAAATCTATATATATATATTCCTATGAGTCCACGGGGAAAATGAACACGATAAGTTCCCAAGTGCACTTTCGTGGGATGATCACATCATCAGGGGAAACACAATAGAGAAATATAACAGTCAGTTGATATACAACTAAGAGATGTACCTAGGACGCTATTTGGTAAACATGCGATTGTCCAAGACAGACAACGAGCGTATCATAAACTATTATGTGGAGAAGGTGAATTGTTTACAAACTTTATCAACAATAAAGTTGTCCAATTTATATAGACCATCACTCATATTAAGATTATAATTCTTTGTATATTTGATAATAGAGGATTCAATGACGTTTCTCGTGGTACTGGAGTTAGAGTTAATATCTGAGGTGGCATTACTCCACTCAGTACAACGATCATAGTTTTTAACGTGATCAAACAAGGCATTTGATTCTTATCCCGTTCTTATACTATATCTATGTTGCTTAAGTCTAACAGAAAGATCCTTACCAGTCTGCCCAACATAAAACTTATCACAATTTCTACATGGCACTTTATAGACACACCCGGGAGAATTTTCTGGTGAGTTCCTGATTAAGATATTCTTTATAGTATCATCGTTGCTGAAGGCAACATTTACATTAAAAGATTTAAGCAACATGAGTGTGTGTGTGTGTGTGTGTGTGTGTGTGTGTGTGTGTGTGTGTGTGTGTGTGTGTGTTTTGATTTATAAGGATGACAGCGCGGCCTAAATTTAACTCTGGGTTGGTACTTCAGAGTACAGTCACTTGCCATTGCTCAGCACTTACTCGGTGATGTAGCCACTTGTTCACTTTCCTTTACGCAGGAGGTAAGGACGGATTGTAACTCCTAATGGTAATTCTGGTCCTTTTTTCCATACTCTATGGATCTAACAAGCACATCTACCAGTTCATGATCCTTCATCATTGGATAAATGGACCTCCCATCCTTTAATTCCATACCACTTTGAGGATAATTTCGTTAGAGTTGTTTCAACCAATCGTTTTCCTTTTAGTAGGACGTTTTGGAATGATATAGAAGGAAGATTGCTGCAGCAGTTCACCCTAGATGTAGACATCTTCTCTCCTTGAGCAAGTGGTCTGAGAGGGCCTTCGGATATCATCAATCCCCTTATGTTATGCTCTTCATTTTTCCTCTTGTTCTCCTCTCGTCCTGTTATTTAGAACTACTGGAATGTATAGTTCATTGGATCTTCCATCATCCGAACAACAGTGTCTGACATAGAATCTCCATCCCCCTAAGAACAATTTGCATTGTCTTCTTACCTACTTCTCTTGCCAGACTCTGGTTATTGTGACCAAAACTCCTATTCTTTTCAAGCAAAGAGAGAAAGAGTAAAAGATTTTATGCTGTTCACGTCCATTTTCTCTAATATCTAACAGAACATGATCCATGTTACTCTTGAATTCCTATTGGTACTGCTGGTTTTCAGAATGCTTCTCACTGTAGCCTGTCTGATTCCCAGATGTTCAAAGACCTCCTTACAACGTAGCATCGAGGACGACTCTCTAGAGTCATCCTCGAAAAGTTCCGACAACCTAACCCAGAGGGCGTGCACCCTTGTCATCCAGCTGAGCATCGTTACCTAAAGTGGCTGCGAAAAGGTGCTGGGGACGAAGATTCTAGTGGATGACTAGCAAGTGAGAGGCAGGCGGGTCAAGCAATGCCTGGGTTGGCAGAGAGCGCGGGTTGGGTCACTCGTCAGGTTAGCCGTGAGGCGCGTTTGCCCGCGGGAGAAATATGTTGTTTACTTCAGCTTACTGTTGGTTGTTGTTATGAATCTATTGTTTTGTCATTTGGGCTCAGTTGGTTGCGGTAGTTATACTGGTGTCTGATCCGATTCAATTAAGAGTGGTGTGATGATAACAGACATTAAATCTTTAGTGAGACATGACAGAGAGTCTCAATTCATCAGTGTAGCTTTCATAATAGAATAATTCAGATGAGAACAGTGTATAAATCTAATGAATCTAACCCTCTTCTTTAGCAAGCACTTTCTTTTAACCCTCTAATACCTTATGGACAGCCTCGATGAGATGTTCATCCACTGGCAGTATTTCAGTCCATGAAGATTATTCACATAGGAAAACACACACTCCATCTCCTCACTTCGTGTCACGCTTGTCCTGATGCCTTGTGTTTGCCCTTTTGACGCTTCATGTAGTCGAGATGACGTCGCTCCCCAACCCAGGGGACTTGAGGAACGCCAACATTTATCATTAGCATTGTATTATTGTATTTAATACCCATTTACATGACACATCCATACAACTGGAATACTAAAAATCTCACATAGTCATCTGTGGTTTGGTGACACCTCAGAAGACTGCAGAAACTTTCATCATTTGTTTTCTGTAATACGGAGCCAAACAGCCATCATCTTTATATCAAAAACACTGTTCCAGCCTCAACTCTATATCCACATGAGGGTCTATCTCCAGAAATCTTCCTCTGTACGTCCCTGTTCGAATACTCTCGTTAAAACTTTGAGCATATAGCCGACTTTGAGTGGCAAGCTTAGCTTCTGGGCAGGTAGAGCTCTTCCAGGGGTAGAGAAGGTAAGGGAATAAGCCAGTATGACCCATCATGAGCAAGCTACTCGAAGCACTTTCATTTCTCTTGTCACGAAAGTGCTGTGGCATCCTACTTGCTCCTGTTTCTCAAGAAAAGGTCAAATCGTCTGAAGGTTCTGAGTATCTGTGTAAGGCCGTAGGATTTTCTTTGTACTCGTTTCCTGTCTGAAGGACTGGTAGGATTTCTTTGTACTCTCAATTTGTCCGAAGGATTAATAGGATTTTCTTTGTATTCGAAGTCTGGCTGAGAGATTGGTAGGATTTTCTATGGACTCGTAACCTACCTGAAGGATTAGTAGGATTTTCTTTGTACTCGTAATCTATCTGAAAGATTAGTAGGATTTTCTTTCGACCTGTAATCTGCCTGAAGGATTAGTAGGATTTTCTTTGTCCTCGAAGTCTGTCTGAAGGATTGGTAGGATCATCTTTGTACTCGTAGTCTGTCTGAAGGATTGGTAGGATCATCTTTGTACTCGTAGTCTGTCTGAAGGATTGGTAGGATTTTCTTTCTACTCGTAATATATCTGAAGGATTAGTAGTTTCGACTCGTAATCTGTCTGAGGGATTGGTAGGATTTTCTTTGTACTCGTAGTTTGTCTAAAGGAATAGTAGGATTTTCTTTGTACACGTAATCTTTGTACTTTTAATTCTGTCTGAAGGATTAATTGAGATCAGATTTCTGCAAGAAGTGTGTCTCATTTTCAAAGAGGAACGTGTTCGCATTTTTCTCCTTCATGTATAAGATTTTTCACACGTTGTTGTAAGCTATGCAGGCCCAGTGACCCAAAGGGAATGCAAGATAACGATCGTAATGGTTAAGATAACCATCATCTGAGGCAAGATAAGCAGCCTCACAAGCAAGATAAGCAGAGTTAGTGTCTAAGAATGATAACGGAGAAGAACATAACAGAGTACAGTATAAAGCAGCTATGTCATTTCACGTGTATGAGAAATATTGAAGTTGAGGTACAACTGCTTGATAGCATTTTTCTAGTGTGTGTGTTCACGTCAGCCAAAGAAATGGACTCCAAAGTTTATATAACTGAGGCTAACTTTTGATTTTCGACTTGCAGCTATGTTATTGCACTTGTATAAGAATTATTGAAGTTTAGGAACAAATACTTTATAGCATTTTTCTAGTGTGTGTTCTCGTCAGCCAAAAAAATGGACATCAAAGTTTATGTAATTGAGTCTATTTTTTTTATTTTTGACTTAAACGCACTGATTTAAGCAATTTATATAATCTTGATTTGATGAAATTTGATCCAAAGTCCTTACGGGATTATATCACAGATCTCCTGGTCCTGTCCCGTTTTCAACTACTTACCACTATACCCTACTGAGGATTGATGCAATCACCATGAACTTCCGGTCACTTGAGCCTCGTCTACCGTAAACCGTTTGACTTTAATTTCACTTCTGTTGAACATTTTGTATTTCAGTGTAAATCTCTCTCTCTCTCTCTCTCTCTCTCTCTCTCTCTCTCTCTCTCTCTCTCTCTCTCTCTCTCTCTCTCTCTCTCTCTCTCTCTATCTATCTATCTATCTGCCTATACATATATATATATATATATATATATATATATATATATATATATATATATATATATATATAATATATATATATATATATATATATATATATATATATATATATATATATATATATATATATATATATATATATATATATATATATATATATATATATATATATATATATATATCTGCCGTAGAATTTAGCAAAGGCAATGCTACCTCCAACAAAGTCGGGATTAACTCGCACGGTTTAACAAAAAAAACAAAAACCTTCAAATTCCTGCGGATTTTAACCTGTCCATTGCCTCATCCACTCTCTTCCAACAGAGGCACCAGCAGACCTCTGCTTCTCTTCAACATATCTCCCTCAAGACTCTCTCCCACTCGCTAAATAATGCCTACCTCCTCCTCTTGCTTTTAAACGCCTCCCGCTATAACTGTCACCCACTTTTGGACAAAGACTGAAACACTTCCTCAGGAACTGTGGGGTGGAAAGAGACCATTGTCTTCTTCAAGTAGCCACAAGATGATGTTTCCTTCCTTCCTTCCTTCCTTCCCTCATTTCCTTCCTTCATCATGGGAGATGTAAGGCAATACTGAGAGGGCGGACTTCATCATCTATCTTAAAACTCGATATATTTTCTTTTCTATCTCTGTAATGGTCTCTTTCTCCCTGCTTCATCATCGTGTTCGGCTTCTTCCTTTCTTTCGATTCGAGGATTGACTTGCTCTTGTCAAGTAGATGTTTAGCAATTCTTTTTAGTAATTTTCTTCCTTTAGTGTGTCACGGATTTCATAACTGTAATGAATGGGTTTAGGATATATATATATGTATATATATATATATATATATATATATATATATATATATATATATATATATATATATATATATATATATATATCTTTTTCTTTCTTTCATACTATTCGCCGTTTCCCGCGATAGCGAGGTAGCGTTAAGAACAGAGGACTGGGCCTTTTTTGGAATATCCTCACCTGGCCCCCTCTGTTCCTTCTTTTGGAAAATTAAAAAAAATATATATACAAGCCTTCAACAGCCAGGATCGAACCCGGGACCCCTGTGCAACAGGCTGAAATGCTACCACTAGGCTATGGGCCTGGCTAATAGGAAATAACTATTCGAATACTGATTAAGATATTCTTAATATTATTAGTGTTGCTCAAGGCAACATTTACATTAAAGGATTTAAGCAACATGGGAAGTAAAGTAAAATTCTTATCAAAAGGGAGAGCTAAAAGATTCTTGGTGTCAATGGGAGGTTTGGGCTCAACTCTATAAAATGATTTCTTTGCCAACTAAAGGGATTTATCAATGAAAGATCTAGGGTACTTTAACTTAGATCCAATAGAATATTTCTTCTAAAACTCATCATCAATAAACTCTGGACTGCAAATACGTAATGCCCTGAGGAACATAGATTGAAGCGATGATAATCTAACTCTGTCATGTTGAGATGAATAATAATGGTAATATGAGCATACATTGGTAGGTTTTCTGTATATGCTAAACTTAAACTTCTTTCCTTGCCTATGGATCATGCAATCTAAAAATGGTAACATACCATTATTTTCATTTTCTACAGTAAATTTGATGGAAGGTACTAAATTGTTAAGTAAGGGGAGAAATGTTTGTAAATTTTCATTTGTTGGCCAAACACAAAGAACATCATCTACATACCTAAACCAAATCAATATTCATTAGAAGGAAAGATATCCTTTAGTAATTTTTTTTTCAAAAAATTCCATATCAAGATTACTTAGTACAGGTGAAAGAGGGTTACCAATTGCCATACCAGATTTTTGAGCATAATATTCTTCATTGAATTGAAATCCACAGTCTTTTATAAACAGCTTTAGCACGAGGACTAGCCCCCATTATCTCTAATCACGAACACATCCCCATGATTGCCAGTTGAGGTGCGCTTGCCCATCGCTGTTGGTAAGGATTTCCTTCCCATCATCGCAGATCACCAACACCTTCCCATCATTGTTGGTCGGGATTTCCTTCCCATCATCGCAGATCACCAGTACCCTCCCATCATTGTTAGTCACGAGTTCCATCCCATCATCACAGATCACCAAAACCCTCCCATCGCTGTTGGTCAGGATTTCCTTCCCATCATCATATATCACCAGTACCCTCCCATCATTGTTGGTCAGGAGTTCCTTCCCATCATCACAGATCACCAAAACCCTCCCATCATTGTTAGTCAGGAGTTCCTTCCCATCATCACAGATCACCAGTACCTTCCCATCACTGTTAGTCAGGAGTTCCTTCCCATCATCACAGATCACCAGTACCTTCCCATCACTGTTAGTCAGGAGTTCCTTCCCATCATCACAGATCACCAACACCCTACCATCATTGTTGGCCAGGAGCGCCTTCCCATCATCACAGATCACGAACACGCTCCCATCACTGTTAGTCACGAGTTCCTTCCCATCATCACAGATCACTAGTACCTTCCCATCACTGTTAGTCAGGAGTTCCTTCCCATCATCACAGATCACCAGCATTTTCATGTCACAGATTGCTCTCAAGAGACTTCTAATCCCATTCGTCATGAGTAACACTCTTCCATCTTAATGGAGGAAAATCCCCTTTTCCTTTTATAGCCTCGAACGTCGTCCCATCACCAGTGGTCACATGTAACATCGGCCCCTTTCCCCATCACTGCTGGCGGTGAATAGGTTTCCCATCATCGTAATTCACGAGGAACTCCCCATCATATTTTTCTACGTAAGAATATGATCTCCTGCAGGACACTTCACTGTCTCCATCTCGGAAAATCTATTTTAGGAATAGGTCGCACCTGCTCCATGTATGTCCTACCTACACCAACACGGGCTTGAGTAGTGCTCCTTCCAGCAACCAATGCTACGCAGGCAAGCACACAAGCACACACACACACACACACACACACACACACACACACACACACACACACACTTTCCACCCTTCCATTATTCCTTACCCCTTAAAATCCGGCAATTTTCCTCCCCTTCAAATCTGATGTATCATCCCTCAACCCGCCATTCTTGCTGGAGATTGCCGAGATATTTTTAAGATTTTTACCTTCTCCATTTTTACACCTGAGGATGTGTGCGCACTTCTGCTCCTCCCTCACACGCAAGTACCTATCCTCCGTCTGTTTTCACGTTCAAATAGAATCTTTAAGCGAGTTCACATCATCACTACAATAGTAGGAGCAGTTTCTTTCTCATTAGTCAGTTATCCATCACGATATACCCAATTTCTACCTTAAGTATTCAATATTCTCTTCTACATATCTAATCTATTCATGATTATATGTAATCACCCTAGGATCACTTTCTACAAAAGTCATAATATTACTCAGTTCCTCTACAAAAGTCATAATATTACTCAGTTCCTCTACAAAAGTCATAACATTACTCAGTTCCTCTACAAAAGTCATAATATTACTCGGTTCCTCTACAAAAGTCATAATATTACTCAGTTCCTCTACAAAAGTCATAACATTACTCAGTTCCTCTACAAAAGTCATAATATTACTCAGTTCCTCTACAAAAGTCAAAAAAGTTACTCAGTTCCTCTTCAAAATTTATAAAATTACTCAGGTTTCCCCTACAAAAGTTAACATTACTCAGGGTTTCCCCTACAAAAGTCATAATATTAATCAAATTCCTCTACAAAAGTCATTTTTTACTCCCGTTCCCCCTACAAAAGTCATTTAAAATTACTCGGTTTCCCCTTTAAAAAATCATAATATTACTCAGTTCCTCTACAAAAGTCATAATATTACTCAGTTCCTCTACAAAAGTCATAACATTACTCAGTTCCTCTACAAAAGTCATAATATTACTCAGTTCCTCTACAAAAGTCATAACATTACTCAGTTCCTCTACAAAAGTCATAATATTACTCAGTTCCTCTACAAAAGTCATAATATTACTCAGTTCCTCTACAAAAGTCATAATATTACTCAGTTCCTCTACAAAAGTCATAATATTACTCAGTTCCTCTACAAAAGTCATAACATTACTCAGTTCCTCTACAAAAGTCATAATATTACTCAGTTCCTCTACAAAAGTCATAACATTACTCAGTTCCTCTACAAAAGTCATAACATTACTCAGTTCCTCTACAAAAGTCATAATATTACTCAGTTCCTCTACAAAAGTCATAACATTACTCAGTTCCTCTACAAAAGTCATAACATTACTCAGTTCCTCTACAAAAGTCATAATATTACTCAGTTCCTCTACAAAAGTCATAACATTACTCAGTTCCTCTACAAAAGTCATAATATTACTCAGTTCCTCTACAAAAGTCATAACATTACTCAGTTCCTCTACAAAAGTCATAATATTACTCAGTTCCTCTACAAAAGTCATAATATTACTCGGTTCCTCTACAAAAGTCATAATATTACTCAGTTCCTCTACAAAAGTCATAACATTACTCAGTTCCTCTACAAAAGTCATAACATTACTCAGTTCCTCTACAAAAGTCATAACATTACTCAGTTCCTCTACAAAAGTCATAATATTACTCAGTTCCTCTACAAAAGTCATAACATTACTCAGTTCCTCTACAAAAGTCATAATATTACTCAGTTCCTCTACAAAAGTCATAATATTACTCGGTTCCTCTACAAAAGTCATAACATTACTCAGTTCCTCTACAAAAGTCATAACATTACTCAGTTCCTCTACAAAAGTCATAATATTACTCAGTTCCTCTACAAAAGTCATAATATTACTCAGTTCCTCTACAAAAGTCATAACATTACTCAGTTCCTCTACAAAAGTCATAACGTTACTCAGTTCCTCTACAAAAGTCATAATATTACTCAGTTCCTCTACAAAAGTCATAATATTACTCGGTTCCTCTACAAAAGTCATAATATTACTCAGTTCCTCTACAAAAGTCATAATATTACTCAGTTCCTCTACAAAAGTCATAACATTACTCAGTTCCTCTACAAAAGTCATAACATTACTCAGTTCCTCTACAAAAGTCATAATATTACTCGGTTCCTCTACAAAAGTCATAATATTACTCAGTTCCTCTACAAAAGTCATAACATTACTCAGTTCCTCTACAAAAGTCATAACATTACTCAGTTCCTCTACAAAAGTCATAACATTACTCAGTTCCTCTACAAAAGTCATAATATTACTCAGTTCCTCTACAAAAGTCATAATATTACTCAGTTCCTCTACAAAAGTCATAATATTACTCAGTTCCTCTACAAAAGTCATAATATTACTCAGTTCCTCTACAAAAGTCATAATATTACTCAGTTCCTCTACAAAAGTCATAATATTACTCAGTTCCTCTACAAAAGTCATAACATTACTCAGTTCCTCTACAAAAGTCATAATATTACTCAGTTCCTCTACAAAAGTCATAACATTACTCAGTTCCTCTACAAAAGTCATAACATTACTCAGTTCCTCTACAAAAGTCATAACATTACTCAGTTCCTCTACAAAAGTCATAATATTACTCAGTTCCTCTACAAAAGTCATAACATTACTCAGTTCCTCTACAAAAGTCCATAATATTACTCAGTTCCTCTACAAAAGTCATAACATTACTCAGTTCCTCTACAAAAGTCATAACATTACTCAGTTCCTCTACAAAAGTCATAACATTACTCAGTTCCTCTACAAAAGTCATAATATTACTCAGTTCCTCTACAAAAGTCATAACATTACTCAGTTCCTCTACAAAAGTCATAACATTACTCAGTTCCTCTACAAAAGTCATAATATTACTCAGTTCCTCTACAAAAGTCATAACATTACTCAGTTCCTCTACAAAAGTCATAACATTACTCAGTTCCTCTACAAAAGTCATAACATTACTCAGTTCCTCTACAAAAGTCATAATATTACTCAGTTCCTCTACAAAAGTCATAATAGAACTATGTATTTCCAATAATGTTCTCCAACATGCTGCGCGTAGTTCTTGCAGACAGACAGACAGAAACTTGCTCTTCCCATGGGAAATCTTAATTCCATCTTCAGTAACTTATTCACTGAATACCTTCAGACTGAGATTCTAACTTCTATCAGTAACCATCTAGATATCTGGTATAGATACGTTGATGATGTGTGTCCGCAATGGCCATCGTCCCAGATATCTCGTTACCTAAGTCAACCACCCTCACACTTGCATCCCACATAACCCTCCATAACCACAGGTACCCACCATCCCAGCTAGCTTCAGCGGTTAGCCATGGGTATATCACTTTCTGCTTTGACATGGTGATAAGAGGGTCTACAGGTATGTGTGCTTGTGTTAGGTGATGAAGCTTTGTGAGACGGATATCTTCAAAGAAACATGTAGTGTAATTACCAATTCATGTTTGTCTCCATTGCTGGTACACGATACGTGAATATCTTCATAACACTCGCTGATGAAGGACTATGTAGCGAGACGTCGACAAGGTCTTGAAACACATGGTCGCGTCGTCGAGGTAATGAACGGTTCTCACCAGACAGACAGAAAGAGGATGACAGGTATGGAAGGGAAGGTGCTCCATGCCTGGACACCTGGTTGGGATGCCTGTCCCATCCTTCAGCTGATTGAATGTAAACAGTAAGAGGGGTAGGGGTTCCTCATATACCCCAGCGGGTGAATGTTTTCACAACGACACTTCCATAACAAGGTGTATAACACTGCTTACATTGCATAACACCATCACCCTCTATTCTCTCTGATATGTGCGAGTTGCTGTAGTATATATATATATATATATATATATATATATATATATATATATATATATATATATATATATATATATATATATATATATATATATATATATATTGGAAAGGATCACAATTTTGCGCGTGATCAAGATATTCCTATGAGTCCACGGGGAAAATGAAACACGAAAAGTTCCCAAGTGCACTTTCGTGTAATAATCACATCATCAGGGGAGACACAAGAGAGAAATATAACAGTCAGTTGTATACATCGAAGAAACGAAGCTAAGACGCCATTTGGTAAACATGTCTAAAATATGTTCTACAGGACCAAGTAGGATTATCACATCGTAAGACAGTGGAGATCCTCCTTAGCATTGCATCTATTAATCCCACGGCGTTGATCAATCATCCGCGATTCTGTCTCCTTTGTTAACCCTGCACTTCAAGCTACCAGCTCCCCAGGCATTACCAGGGAGAAGCTCTTGCGTGATTCACTACACAGGCTCCATTTCGGCACGTTCATGTGTTGTCGCTCCCTCAGCAAAGGAGGTTTTGCGAGAGCAGTCCATTAGCACCAACTGTCGCTTGGAGAGAACGTTGTTCGCTAAAATCCTTCAGTCCGTCCAGCCACCTACTGCCACTATTTGGATGGCCGAAGAAGAAGACGTAGAACTGTAAACGCCTCTGAGAGAGGTTATGGAAGTCTTTGCCTCAATATGCACATGAAACCTCAATAACAACCACCATGATTACAGACGATCTCATTGATGACAACTACGAGCAATATATCAAATCAGTTCACAAAATTTCTACTGCTCCGGGTCATTGCCACAACGATACAGCAAATGCCCTTTGTGATACGAGTGTCATCGAAGCTCCTTACTGTTTGTTGAACCGTCAAGATACCCTGAGCCCCGGACATAATTCGCAGTGAGATGATGAGAGGAAGCGTCAGTCAGCGAAGGACTTATGATCACAGAAGGAGACATTATCAGATTCACCTTCTCCTAATCTTGAACTTGTAACCAAGTGGTATCCAAACCCAACGAGACAAACAAGAGAATACTCAAGACACTTCATCTCCAATCACAGCAGTTGTAGATAACATATTGAAGAACTAATTCTCTTTACCTTAAAGCTTTCAAGATCTAGAATACAATGAATAACAACCAGCTTCACTAGCAATCATAATCCACCACAAGATTCTTGAGTTATATACACATTTGCCTGTCAATACGGAGGGTATAAAGTGAAATATGTAGGAACCATTGTCACAGACCCCTGTCACGCAGAATTAAGGGGACACATAGGAAGGACAGATAACAGGGAACCTGATGGTCCATGACAAGATAACCTGCTTCCATAATCTGATGTGTAGTAGAGACAGGATACCAAATCAGAGGGCAAAATCGTCAATGCATCCTGAACTTACTCGCCTCCAAACCACTTGTTAATAATCCAACAAAGACCAGGCTTACAAGACAGCTGATGGTAGAGTCAAGACGGCAAATCGGATACGTTGCAGACGCCAGATGTGTCTATATCACAAGGCCTCCTCTTGCTCGAGACATACGACCAATTATCAATTACTGACAGAATAGATAAGACGGGTGATGCCAATCAGGGGTCAGCGTTATCGCGGACCAGTTGCGTTACCAAGGCTGATTCACGTACGTCCGACTCTCTCAAACAAGATTCACTAGATTTCTTCCCAGATATTTTCTAATTGCGCTTCCTGCAGATATTCGCAATAAAATGAGGTGAACACACACACACACACACACACACACACACACACACTCACAAAAATGGTAAATTTATACACTTCTAAGATGACTGAAACTAATCTGAAGATATATATATATATATATATATATATATATATATATATATATATATATATATATATATATATATATATATATATATATATATATATATATATATATATATATATATATATATATACATATATATATATATATATATATATATATATATATATATATATATATATATATATATATATATATATATATATATACATATATATTTTAATTATATTTATTATATCTTATTATACTTTGTCGCTGTCTCCCGCGTTAGCGAGGTACCGCAAGGAAACAGGCGAAAGAATGGCCCAACCCAGTCACATACAAATGGATATACATACACGTCCACACGCGCATATATACATACCTATACATTTCAACGTATACATATATATACATACAAAGACATATACATATATACATATTCACATAATTCATACTTGCTGCCCTAATTCATTCCCGTTACCACCCCGCCACACATGAAATGACAACCCCTCTACCCCACACGTACGCGAGGTACCAATAGGAAAAGACAACAAAGGCCACGTTCATTCACACTCAGTCTCTAGATATATATATATATATATATATATATATATATATATATATATATATATATATATATATATGTATATACCTCGCGTTAGCGAGGTAGCGTTAAGAACAGAGGACTGGGCCATTGAGGGAATATCCTCACCTGGCCCCCTTCTCTGTTCCTTCTTTTGGAAAATATAAATAAAAAAAAAAATATATATATATATATATATATATATATATATATATATATATATATATATATATATATATATATATATATATATATATATACATATTTAAGTTTATCATTGACACAATTACATAAATATATATATGTATCTAAAGTTTATTTCAAAGAAAATATATATATATATATATATATATATATATATATATATATATATATATATATATATATATATATATAAGTTTATCATTGACACAATTACATAAACATATATATGCATCTAAAGTTTATTTCAAAGAAAAGTTTTTTTTTTTTTTTTTTTTTTTTTTTTTTTTTTTTTTTAAGAAATCTCTCCTTTCCAACGGTACATCGCGTAGTCTTGTCCTCTGAAGAAAGTCTCAAGCAACCGATACTTTAATATGATTTCGTTGGAGTCTCCTCCTCTGACAAGGATGGTGAACATAAGCGTGAGACAGTGCTAACAAAACCACCATCATTATCATTTTGAATGCACTTGGAATGGGAAAGATATCCCATTTCCTCCTCTTCAGATCCTGTTAAATCTGGGAGAATCTGAGAGAGATCAGCATCGACTGGAGAGAACTAGATTTTCTTCTTCCCTGATCTCTCAGTCTCTTTTCTCCACCTCTGCATCAGAAAAAAATCGAAAGGAGATCATCAACATTCCTCCTGTTGGGTTTTCTCTCTACGAACACTTCTAAATGCTTTAGGCCGGGTTGGGTTTCTCTTGCACACTGCCTCATATTCCAAACTTTCTTGTGAAACACGAGGTATTCTCCACTTCCTCTTCTCGCGCTCAGTCTTAACCTGAGCCAAACGTTTGGCGTAACGATGCAGCTGGAAGATGGAGATGTAATGGTGGAAGGGGAGGGTGGAAGATGGCCCTGCATCTCCATCGACCTCATCAAGGGAGGGGGATGCTTCGGGAGATGAGCTATCAATCTCAGAATCTATGTCGCTGAAGGAGATATCGAGACCCAGTGGCAGAGCAATGTCGATTTCTTCTGGTTTGAAGCCACTCTCGATGACTGGTTTGGTGAGGAAAGCCATCTCGGTGATTCATGTTTTTGTGTGTGTGTGAGCAACGAATACACCTCAATATCCCAGATGCAAATTTAGGCAAGATGAGTCAAGAGTAGTGGAGTTATGTTAGGAGAATAGGAGTAGTTGAGTTATGTTAGGAGAATAGGAGTAGTGAAGATATGTCACAAACCTCTGAATCACCACCTACTAGCTTATAGTGGGAATAAGTGAACCTGACCTACCCGAAAAAGGGCGTAAGTGAAGGTAAGGGTATAGTGAAGTTAGCGACTGACCTAATCTTTTGTACCTGGCAAGGGCATAAGTGAATTATGGATTTAGTGAAGATAGTAAATGACCTAATCTTTTGTACCTGACCTACCCGGCAAGGGCGTGAGTGAAGGTAAGGGTGTAGTGACGTTGTCGACTGAGCTAATCTTTCGAAAGCACCTGACCTACCTGGCAAGGGCATAAGTGAATTATGGATGTAGTGAACATAGTAAATGACCTAATCTTTTGTAACTGACCTAAACTTCAAGGGCTTTAAGGTAAAGGTGTAGTGAAGTTAGCGACTGACCTAATCTTTTGTACCTGACCTAACCGACAAGGGCGTAAGTGAAGATGAGGGTGTAGTGAAGTTAGCGACTGACCTAATCTTTTGTACCTGACCTATCCCACAAGGGCGTAAGTGAAGGTGAGGGTGTAGTGAAGTTAGCGACTGACCTAGTCATTTGTGCCTGACCTACCTGGTAAGGGCGTAAATGAATTATGGGTGTAGTGAAGATAGTAAATGACCTAATCTTTTGTACCTGACCTACCTGGCAAGGGCACAAGTGAATTATGGGTGTAGTGAAGATAGTAAATGACCTAATTTTTTGTACCTGACCTACCCGGCAAGGGCATAAGTGAATTATGGGTGTACTGAAGATAGTAAATGACCTAATTTTTTGTACCTGACCTACCCGGCAAGGGCATAAGTGAATTATAGGTGTACTGAAGATAGTAAATGACCTAATCTTTTGTAACTGACCTATCTGGTAAGGGCGTAAGTGAAGGTAAGGCTGTAGTGACGTTAGCGACTGACCTAATCTTTCGAAAGTACCTGACCTACCTGGGAAGGGCGTAAGGGAATTATGGATGTAGTGAAGATAGTAAATGACCTAATCTTTTGTAACTGACCTAAACATCAAGGGCTTTAAATTTAAGTAAGGGTGTAGTGAAGTTAGTGACTGACCTAATCTTTTGTACCTGACCCACCTGGCAAGGGCATAAGTGAATTACAGATGTAGTGAGGATAGTAAATGACCTAATCTTTTGTACCTGACCTAACCGACAAGGGCATAAGTGAAGGTAAGGGTATAGTGAAGTTAGCGACTGACCTAATCTTTTGTACCTGACCTACCTGGCAAGGGCGTAAGTGAATTATGGATGTAGTGAAGATAGTAAATGACCTAATGTTTTGTACCTGATCTACCTGGCAAGGGCGTAAGGGAATTATGGGTGTAGTGAAGATAGTTAATGACCTAATCTTTTGTACCTGACCTACCTGGCAAGGGCATAAGTGAATTATGGATGTAGTGACGATAGTAAATGACCTAATCTTTTGTACCTGACCTACCTGGCAAGGGCATAAGTGAATTATGGATGTAGTGACGATAGTAAATGACCTAATCTTTTGTACCTGACCTACCTGGCAAGGGCATAAGTGAATTATGGATGTAGTGAAGATAAGTAAATGACCTAATCTTTTGTAACTGACCTAAACTTTAAGGGCTATAAGGTATGGTTGTAGTGAAGTTAGCGACTGACCTAATCTTTTGTACCTGACTTAACCGACAAGGGCGTAAGTGAAAGTAAGAGTGAAGTAAAGTTAGTAAGTGACCTAATCTTTTGTACCTGACCTAACCTTTAGATGCGTTAGGTTAAGGGTGTAGTGCAGTTAGCAAATGACCTAATCTTTCGAAAGTACCTGACCTACCCAGCAATGGCGCAAGTGAAGGTAAGAGTTTAGTGTAGTTAGCAATTGACCTAATCTTTTGTACTTGACCTATATGGCAATTTGGTCTCCCACTTCTCTTCGTTCCCTCCATCTCTGACACATACATCCTCTTTGTCAATCTTTCCTCACTCATTCTCTCCATGTAACCAATCCATTTCAAAACACCCTCTTCTGTTCTCTCAACCACACTCTTGTTATTAAATCACACATCTCTCTTACCCTTTCATTGCTTACTCGATCAAACCACTTTACCCCACACATTGTCCTCAAACATCTCATTTGCAGCACAGCCACCCTCCTCCGCACAACCCTAAGACGGAGCCTCATCCTCTGAGGAATCCGTAGGGAGATGGGAAGGAAGATATGCTTAAATTTGCTTAAATAAAAGCTAAAAAGACATTTAGTGATAGGAACCAAATGAGGAAAATATTCTTCACGTTTTGGTCTGAACAGATGACACACTTCGTTTCCGAGATGGTGTGTTAGACGCAAGGGTGACAAAGGATATCATCTTGGTCAAGCATTCTACCCCGACACCTCTACCGCCCCTGTGGCCATTTGCCTTCACCAGGGCAGACACCACGGCCTCTCCAGTCCCAGACTGAAGGCTTGGGACCTCGTTGAGTTGATCAACACCAGCTCCAAAGGGGAGGACAGGGAGGCGATCAATCTTGCTTTAGAAGTCGGGAGGCTGTCCTCCGTCTCACCAGACAACCGGAGGGACTTGCAGGCTAGAATTGCTCCTTAAAGTCCTTCGCAATTTTCTCCTTGTATTTCATTCTGTGTTGTCGGAGGGAGGAAAGAGTGAGATTCAAGTTGGCCGCTTCAAGGTCATGGCTACTGGCCCGTGAGGGACTTGAAAGGACATTCCGTTGCGATCGCTGACTTTGGCCATGTCAAACACTGCAGTCCAGCGTTGAAATTGTTTTTCATGACTCTGATGCTGCAGAAGTAGTTCATAGTTCCTCCAATGTCCTTATCATTCTTTCCAGGAAGTGTATTACAATCATCATCCTCAGTGTCACTTCAAGCATATATTTGAAAACTTTTTCCTTCAAATCCACGCGTGACGTTATTTATGCTTCCTCAATTATATGAAACTTAACTGGATTCCTTTTTTTGATAAATCTGTATATTTTTCTATTCCTGCTCGAAAGAACCCAATGATCTGCTGCTGTTTGAATTTCTTTGCATACCACACAAATCCAGGAGTTTCTGTTTTCATTTGCTATCACAAACAGCCTCTTGTTTGTATTTGATTATATTCGCATTTATTTCCATGTTTTCAACATAAAGATGACTTTTGGAACATCTTTTGCTATCACAAACAGCCTCTTGTTTGTATTTAGTTATTATATTCGCATTAATTTTCATGTTTTCAACATAAAGATGATCTTTTGGAACATCTTTTTGTTCAGCGATCTTACTATTTAATTTAAACATTACGACATCTGTTGAATTGCTGCTTGTTCTCAGCTAATCTGGTGTCCAGTAGGCAACGAATGAGACATAATCATTATCAATGAGGCTCTATCACCGGCAGCAGACGAAAAGGAGAACAGCTTTGTCCAGAATCTTCCGTCCTAAAGAAGCCTACCGCTTACAGCATAGCCGTAACGACATCACTACATAGTCATGTCGTTACGGCTATGTGACGGCTATGTGACCTCTGTAATCCTTTTGCGCTACCGCTCACAGGTTGAGCATGGGGTTCACTATAGATCTGCCCTGGTTACCGGCAAAAATTAATCAAGGATCATGATCTGGTTCGTCGTCTCTGCAAGGACTACCTCGAGGAGGAGGAGGAGGAGGTCAAGTCTTACTGATTATAGACGAATTCCTCGTTAGTAGCCAGAGTGTGTTCGAAGGTTTGGTCTTGCTCGTCTTTTTTTTTCAGATATATATATATATATATATATATATATATATATATATATATATATATATATATATATATATATATATATATATATATATATATATATATATATATATATATATATATATATATATATATATATATATATATATATATATATATATATATATATATATATATATATATATATATATATATATATATATATATATATATACATATATATATGTATATTGGAAAGGATCACGATTTTGCGCGTGATCAAGTATATTCCTAAAAGTCCACGGGGAAAATGAGACACGATTAGTTCCCAAGTGCACTTTCGTGTCATAATCACATCATCAGGGGAGACACAAGAGAGAAATATAAGTCAGTTGATATACAACGAAGAGACGAAACTAGGACGCCATTTAGTAAATATGCGATTGTCCAAGACAGACAACGAGCGTTCATAAACAAATTTTATCATAAACAAATTTATCAACAAGAAAGTTATTAATTTGTATAGACCATCACTAACATTAAGATTATAATTTGGAGAGAGAGAGAGAGAGAGAGAGAGAGAGAGAGAGAGAGAGAGAGAGAGAGAGAGAGAGAGAGAGATAGCGGGTGTGTATATGTATATATATGTATATATATATATATATATATATATATATATATATATATATATATATATATATATATATATATATATATATATATATATATATATATATATATATATATATATATATATATATATATATATATATATGTGTGTGTGTGTGTGTGTGTGTGTGTGTGTGTGTGTGTGTACATTCAAAGAAGTACGTGATATAATAGGAAAGAGTCAGAGGACAAATCTTCGTGTTTCACTCTCAAAATATCTGTAAGATAGATATCTATTTGAGAGAAACATTTCTCTCTCTTTCTCTCTCTCTCTCTCTCTCTCTCTCTCTCTCTCTCTCTCTCTCTCTCTCTCTCTCTCTCTCTCTCTCTCTCTCCACGTGGCAGTTGGCACTTAGCAGACATGGTTGCCACGAAGCAAAACTCTCACTTGAATTAAAGCGCTCCTAATTCAATCTGAGCGGGAGTTACGCCCCATCTAACACACACACACACACACACACACACACACACACACACACACGATAAAAAGGGAAAAACCTGTTGAGGAGCTGAGAAAATATCCTCAGAGCACATCTCATCCGGGGATGAAACAGACAACGGGAACAACGGCAACGTGTTCTAGTAAACAGGCGGTAAAAAACGGGACAGCCTGTTGAAGACGGGAGGGAATCGGAGGACGCGTAACCCACACTGATCCCTCATCCGGGAGTACAAATGGTCGTTGGTTTGGAGGTTGGAGGAGCTTGGTGAAGGGAAGAGGAGTTTGTTGGAGGTATTAGGAGTTTCTTGGAGGTTGAGGAGGAGTTTGTATGGAGGTAGGAGGAGTTTTGGAAGGTAGGAGGAGCGTGTTGGAGTTTGGAGGAGTTTGTAGGAGGTGGGGGAGTTTGTTGGAAGTTGGAGGAGTGTGTTGGATATAGGAGTTTCTTGGAGTTGAGGCGTTCGTATGGAGATAGGAGGAGTTTTGGAGGTAAGATGAGCGTGTTGGAATTTGGAGAAGTTTGCTGGAGGTAGGGGAATTTGTTGAAGGTTGGAGAAATTTGTTAGATTAGAAGGTTTTTCTTGGAGGTTGGAGGAGTTTGTAAGGAGGGAGGAGGGCTTTTGGAGGCAGGAGGAGCGTATTGGAGTTTGGAGGAGTTTGTTGGAGGTGGGGGAGTATGTTGGAGATAGGAGGAGTTTGTTAGAAAAGGAGGAGTTTGTTGGAGGTAGGGGGAGTTTGTTGGAGTTAGGAAGGTTTATTGGAGTGAGGAGTAGTTTGTCGAAGGTTGGATTAATTCGTTAGAGGTAGGAGGAGTTTGTTGGAGGAACGAGGATTTTGTTGGAAGAAGGAGGTGATTATTGAAGGTAGGAGGAGAAAGAGTTCCATGACACAACTTACTGTTTTTCTGAGTCCTTTTCTGCTTGCTTTTTAAGCTGCAGTGCTATAAGAAAACTCTTTTACTTTCAAACTATTCGCCATTTCCCACGTTAGCAAGGTAGCGTTAAGAACAGAGGACTGGGCCTCTGAGGGAGTATCCTCACCTGGCCCCCTTCTCTGTTCCTTCTTTTGGAAAATTAGAAAAAAAAAAACGAGAGGGGAGGATTTCCAGCCCCCCGCTCCCTCCCCTTTTAGTCGCCTTCTACGACACGCAGGGAATACGTGGGAAGTATTCTTTCTCCCCTATCCCTATCCCTATCATCTTTTAATATATTCTGTTTCCCGCCTGTTTTGTTTGCCTGTTGTCAGGGCTTGTCGCTCGCTTCATTTTCATAATCCTATGGTTCCTAAAGTCTTCTTCTAGTCTGACTCATGTATTCTGTCCTCTTGCGTTATCTTTATATTGAACTGATTATATTTTATCTTTCGTGATTACTTTTGATATTGTCGTCTTCCGCGGTGTCTCCGTATTAAACCCGATCTTTCTTTGAGATTTCTTTTGTCTGTCTTCTGTCTCTGTCTTCTGTTTCTGTTTCTGTCCTCACACCGACCTTTCCATATGATTTTTTTTTCTGCCTCTATCTTCCGTCTGTCCTTTGTGATTCGCCTCACACTGGCAAAGTTTTCTTTCCTCCCATTAAGAAAAAAAAGATAAAGTTTGTAAGATAACGATAAGACACCGTGGCAACTTTTGCCATACTTTCCCCACCCATACCATTATACTAGGCCCGCCATAACCATTGCTTAGGCAGCCCTGGCCAATATTCCAGATGGGTAGGGAAAAAAAAAAAATAATATATATATATATATATATATATATATATATATATATATATATATATATATATATATATATATATATATATATATATATATTGTGTTTCTTTCGATGATCTTGTGTATGACCGTCGGTGTTGAGGGGATACGACGGGCAGTGTCGTAAGGTCGAAAGGATACGACTGGCAGTGTCGTAAGGTCGAGAGGGTATGACCGGCAGTGTCGTAGGGTCGAAAGGATACGACTGGCAGTGTCGTAAGGTCCAGGCTATACGACTGGCAGTGTCGCAGAATCCAGATGATATGACTAGCAGTGTCGTAAACTGGAGAGGATTTGACTGGCAGTTTCGTAAGGTTGAGACGATATGACCAGCAGTGTCGTAGTATCCAGACGATATGACTGGTAGTGTCGTAAATTGGAGAGGATTCGACCGGCAGTGTCGTAAGGTCGAAAGGATAAAACCGGCAGTGTCGTAAGGTCGAGAGGATACGACCAGCAGTGTCGTAAGGTCGAGAGGATGTGACCAGCAGTGTCGTAAGGTCGAGAGGATAAGACCAGCAGTGTCGTAAGGTCGAAAGGATAAAACCGGCAGTGTCGTAAGGTCGAGAGGATGTGACCAGCAGTGTCGTAAGGTCGAGAGGATCCGACCAGCAGTGTCGAGAGACGTGGTACACGTCTTTACACTTTGCGAGTGACGTATGTTTCCCCATTTGACCTTTTCTGTCCAGGGTATTCGCTCCTCCTTCTAAAACACCAAGAAAAAAGAGATGAAATGAACAATTACTTAAGAAGACCGAGTGACGTCACGTGACGTCACTCCTCAGGAAATTTGATTAAAGTAAGATTACAATGAATGATCCTCTCTCTCTCTCTCTCTCTCTCTCTCTCTCTCTCTCTCTCTCTCTCTCTCTCTCTCTCTCTCTCTCTCTCTCTCTCTCTCTCTCTCTCTCTCTCTCTCTCTCTCTCTCTCTCTCTCTCTCTCTCGACCAAACCTGACTTAAAATCCTGGGAATTAAACGATGCCTTTGTCACGATGGTCGTACCATTGAGTGCAACGGTACGACCCTTGAGCACGACCATGCGACCCGGCGTAACAGTTTGACACTGAGTCAAAAGGGTCAGGCCAAAGGTCTTAACTACCTTTGACCTGATCCTCAAGCGTCAGGTCGAAGGTCAATTCATCACAGCCAGGGGTTGTACCGTCGTGCTATGTGATCGTAAGGTCGTACTCGACAGTCTTACCGTAGTGCTGAAGAGTGGGTTTAAGTGCAAAGGCTCAGTGATCACTATTGACTTAAGTCAGTCTCCGACCACTCAGTCTCTCGCCACCACTGACTAAGTCGGTCTCTGGCCACTACTGACTAAGTCTCTAGCCACTACTAAGTCAGTCTCTGACCACTACTGACTAAGTCAGTTCTCTGGCCACTAGCGACTAAGTCAGTCTCCTACCATCGAGAGAGTCTTCACGTCCTTCCTCGGTCCACACAGCGAGACAGTAAATTGCTTCACAGAATCCAGGGAAATCATTAAAGACCTCACTGATTGAGAGAGAGAGAGAGAGAGAGAGAGAGAGAGAGAGAGAGAGAGAGAGAGAGAGAGAGAGAGAGAGAGAGAGAGAGAGAGAGAGAGAGAGAGAGAGAGAGAGAGAAAATGCTTTGTCTTCGTAGATATGAGGTGACAGAGAATTAAAACGAAAGATATTTCCCCTTTGATACTAAGAAGAGATTGAACCCTAGTTAATGCAAAATCTATATCATAGAAAGCAGCCGGTCTTGTCTGTCTAATGCCTGTTGTCGCGCCTAAGCAATTGCCCCGCGCACGATGACTAACCCTCATACACGATTACCAATAATTCATCCATTTCCTTGGCTGGATAGAAATTGTTCCTTGTGCTTAGGAGTGATATGTTAGGGAAAAGATATTCTGTATTCCATCGAAAATATGTGATATGGAATACCAGTCTGCAGGATCTAGGAGACAAGGGCCCGGAGGCTCAGAATCTGATAGTGCTTCAGAAAATTGGAGGAGGTAATGGAAGTTCTTGTTAAATGAGAGTAGAACCGTTCGTCCACACGTGACAAAGCTTAAAAGAAGAAGAAATCTTTGTGGGATACAAAGGAAAGAAAATGGAAAAGCTTTAGAAAATCAAGGGACACCTTGAAAGATGTCGTTCAATAAGAAAAGAAAACGTCTTTGTCTCTCAGAAACTGTCAAAAGATCGAGATTTTTGAAGAACAAAGAAATTTCGTATAAACGTCCTGTACTGAGAAAACTTTACTGAGGATTATAAAAACCAATATAGAGAAAAATAGAATTCAACTGTTTACATATCAGAATGATATAAGGAAAAATATTTGATCCTTCAGGCTTTTATATTTCAACAGGATTTGAAATGATTGAAAATGAAAGAATTATATGTTTTCCAAGTTTGCGTTTCTATGATATATATATAATAAACACTATCATTATACTGTAGGTACAACCAGGACCCCTCTTATAGGGTTCCTGCAGCTTCGAATCTGCGCTACAATAAGTAGGCAAATACTGCATTCCTTGTGAGAAAGAAGTTCTTTGACGAGACCGTGATCCCTTCGCCAAATGATGACCATACATCCTCTCCAAAGATGACTCTTCACTCGTGATGTAACCACAAATAGGCTGAGTCCGGTAACACTCCACGATACACACACACACACACACACACACACACACACACACACACACACACACACACACATACACACACACATACATATGTGAGTGTGTGCGTGTGTGTGTGTGTGTGTGTGTGTGTGTGTGTGTGTGTGTGTGTGTGTGCAGGAGAAGCTCTTAAAACACTAGAATATTGATACCTGTATCAGATGGCTTCATTAACCCCCCCAAAAAGATTCTTGTAGTGTAGCAACATGACGGCGACTTCAGTCGGTTACCTCGACCGTGTGGAAATATTCATTGTGGGGACGCACTTGAAATATTCACACCCTCAAGGGACCGTGTGTCGGATCGCGCAGCTTTTTTTACAAGCCTATTGTTCAGAGGTCTAACATGTATGTGTGTGTGTGTGTGTGTGTGTGTGTGTGTGTGTGATAAATTTTCAGCATTTCCCACACCTACACGTAAGGTGATTTTGACCTCACCACTGGGACCAATTTTGGGCTTAATTTCGACCATGGACCTCTCGCTGTTCATCTAACCTCCTCATCTTGTGTTTCTTGTAGACCATTCCTTAGTCCCCTTACTGGTCGTCTTCTCTAACTGATTCCGCCTAGAGTTCATAGGTATACTGTGCTTGAGATTCTGTCCTAGGCAATTCAATCTTAAGTGTCCCATAAACTTATGTTGTGATTCTCGATCACTTTAATCAACGGTATGGTATTTGATTCCCTTCCCAAGACTCTCTTTTCTGATGTTATCGTTTTTATTCTGTCCAATGGCATTCAGTCTTAAGTATCCCATAAACATCTGTTGTGACTGGTCGATCTCCTGAAACGACTATATGGTATCTAATTCCTCTCTAAGGCTATCATTTCTGATGTTATAATTACTTACTTTGCGTAATATCTTTTACTTCTTGTTGTTCTCCTTTCCTTTGCACTTAACCTTGTATTCCTCCTATCCTACCAATTATGTGATGGATTCAGTTCCGTTGTATAGGTGAGACGAGAGTGCTATTGAAGATGACAGTGTCAAACATACAATCTTAAGTCCTTTAGACATGGAATCAAATAATGCTACCGTATTGCCTCTAGTAATCTTAGTTATTCATGGTCGTCTCATTGATTTCTTCCCAGTTAATTGTAAAGCTATCTCCTTAAAGATGGCTTTAAATTTGCTACTTTTCTCTTACTCATCATGGTACCTTTTGCGCCACACTTTCCTTTCTCGTCTCTTGAGTTTTGATCGTCAACACTTCGCTGAACGTGACAACTGTCATTTTTCACTGCACGTAATAGTTTCTCCTTCCACATCAGAGATTTTGACAAGATTTTTTTCCCCAGAATATCAATCGCTGATACATTCCCCTTTTGACTTCATATCATGTTTTTGATGTGTTCTAGACTTCCCTCTCTCTTGATGGGAGAGGAGGAAGACCCCTTTATGTCCCTGGGTCCCACTCGGACCCACCTGTTACCCTCTTATGTCCACGTACTGTACCCAATGTACGCTCTGTACTGGCCTCCGCATACCCCTAGATACGTGCCCTTTATCCGTACTTACACTGAAATGTTTTGTCTATGTACATCTAGACAATATAAACTCTAATATATATATATATATATATATATGTATACATATATATATATATACTTATGGAATACAAGGAGGGTATTTTCCAATCATTGAGCCCAAACTCCTTAAAGAAAACACATCTCGCTGCGGACAGGATTCGAACCTGTGCGGGCAGAGCCCAATGGATTTCAAGTCCATCTCCTTAACCACTCGGACACCGCAGCTCTGTATATGTGTGCTATCAAGCCTGAGTTTTTTTATGAGTGTGTGTCTGTATGTTATTACTTTTCGTACTTACTGTTTGTGTGTTACGGTACGCTGTTGTTCCCCTTCTTCTATATATGTACTGTACATACGGTACATATGTGCATCTGTATGTGATTACCTTTTTGTAATGTACAATCACACAGCTTATTTGATGTTTGTATGCTGTGTGTGTGTGTGTGTGTGTGTGTGTGTGTGTGTGTGTGTGTGTGTGTGTGTGTGTGTGTAAAATGTGTATGTGTAATGTGTGTATGTGTGTGTGTGTGTGTGTGTGTGTGTGTGTGTAATGTGCGTATGTGTGTGTGTGTGTGTGTGTGTGTGTGTGTGTGTGTGTGTGTGTGTGTGTGTGTGTGTAATGTGCGTATGTGTGTGTGTGTGTGTGTGTGTGTGTGTGTGTGTGTGTGTGTGTGTGTGTGTGTGTATGTGTGTGTGTGTGTGTGTGTGTGTGTGTGTGTGTGTGTGTGTGTGTGTGTGTGTGTGTGTTCAGCTGTCTCTGGTAATTTTGTAATTTTGTGGTGTATTCAGCATTCGTTGGTAAGCCTTCTCTTTCACTTCTCTTTTTTTCCTCTTTCAAAGTTTCTCCGTTCCATTTTTTACCCCTCTTCTATTTATGCATCCGAGAGAGAGAGAGAGAGAGAGAGAGAGAGAGAGAGAGAGAGAGAGAGAGAGAGAGAGAGAGAGAGAGAGAGAGAGAGAGAGAGAGAGAGAGAGAGAGAGAATACTTGCCTGCCTACAAGTAACTCCCGCGAGATTTTGTAAGTGAGCAGGTTTGTAGCGTAGCACTCACCGCAATTCTTTCTTGTCTGACAATGTCGTTTCTCACTGCCGCCAGAACATAACACACTCCTGAGCTCATCTGGGACTATCTTTAAGTTCATTTTAGGCTTCTTTTAAAATGACTCCACATGTCTCGTATTTCACTTGGCAATAATCTAAATAATATCCTCACCTTCCCGGCTAGATTTGCGTAATTCTTTTGTTTTGATACCTTTTTGATGTGTTCCAAGATATCATTGGACACTTGGGTATTATGTTTCTTCTATTCTTATACGAAAGCAGAGTACATTGTTCGATACCCCTCAGTTTGCCTCGAATCGTAGATAATCACGAATCTTTCTCTTTTTCTCTTTAAGGCTGTAGACTTCTGAGTTCTTTCAGCCTCTCTTGTTCGCTCAAATGATACCGTCTCTCGATCTTGCTTGCGAAGTGTTTACTGATTTCTCTCTTCCGTTCATTTATATTCACGTATGTGGTTGGTGACCACACTTGAGCCTTGTATATAGTTGGTCACCTTTAAAACAATCCACGTATTTGGTTGGTGACCATACAGAACAACCCAATTATCTGGTTGGTGACCATACAAATCAAACTACGTATCTGGTTGGTGACCCTACTAAACAATCCACTTATTTGGCTGTAATCATACAGAACAATCCACTCATTTGTTTGATGACCATTAAGAACAGTCCACTTACTTGGATAGTGACCTTACAGAACATCGCTATGTACTCCTACTCCGTCGATGAATAACATCATCATTAACTTAGTTGTCTCGTATAGTGAACGTTCTCTTAATCATACCATTCATTTTTTGCTTCGATAACGTTAGTTTATCTATGTGCTCTTTGAATTATAGTTTCTCATTGATGATGAACGTTTCATATTTGCTTCGGTCTCCCGACTGGGGAATTCTGTTACACTGTTGTCAATTTCCTATTGCACTACTCCCTCGACTCTGTTTTAGTTTGATTCTGTGAGGTTCTCCTTTGCCTTTCTGTACCTTGTAAAAGTTGGCAGAAATCTGGTGGCAGCAATTACTCAGAACTAACTGCAAGAGTTAGTGACAGACGATTCCTCTCTTACTCTATTAAGAGATGGCTGAAGGTGAAGTCATGGAGTAGCTGTATGAATACACAAAGATGTATGGTGAAGGAACTCACGATGGGAACTTTTGATCATAAAGAAATACAACTATATCTCCCTGCGTTCCATTGGTTAATTGTTCACGCTGTGGTGGGGTTAAGAAATTGGATTGGAAACACTGTTAAGGGATTAGAGGGAAAAGATTGAGAAATGGTCTCTCCCTGAGTTCTCAATCAAGCTTATGTGTTCCACTCCCCTTCATAGCAGTACACAGCGATCGTCATTATTTCCAGTCCTCACCACCAGGTTTGCCTCAGACTCGCTCTTCCCTTTGCTTAGTCTGATTCCAGTGTTCCTCAAATTTGTCAGGGTGTTCTTAAGTCTCACTTGAAATTTTCCTAGACTTACTCAGTCTTACTTTACTCTCTTTATCTGTCTTGTACCTTATTCTTCCTCAGTTTTTCTCGTTCTTCAGTCTTGGTGTATTGAACTTCAGTCTTGGTTTACTTCCCTTCGTCAGTCTTTACGTGACTGTTCTTCAGTCTCTTATTGTTCTTCAGACTGGACAGTTCTTCCGTGTCACATTGCTTACTAACAGTCTTACATCACTGTTCATTTCATACATTGATTTCCCCGAGTCTTACTCTCCTTAGTCGTGAGTCTTATCTTAATCTTACTATTACATAATCACATGTTACTGTTCAAAGGTATTATCTTAGTCTTCTTATCTTACCTTAATGATCGCATTTGTCACTTTCTCAAAGTCTTGCCTCAGTCTCTCTCGAGCGCTTCTTATCCTTTCCTTGTTTGCCTCAGCTTTACTTCGAGTGTCCCAGTCTTGCCTTGCCGTCCTTTAGTCTAATTCTGCAGTTCATAGAAATTGCATCAGTATTTCTTCGTCTTACCTTAATGTGTTTCAGTCTTATTTTACTTCATTCTGACCCGACTCTGTTTTAGTCGTAACTTGATGTGTCTGTACTCCCTCTCAGGTTTTAAGCCTCACCCTACCGTTTGTTATATTTTTGTGTTTCTCTTCTTCATTCTTACCTTACTTAAACCTTTTTCAGTCTTGTGTTTTGTAATCTTATATAAGAGCCTTCGGTCTAACCATATTGGCCCTCAGTTCTACCTTCACCTAGCTTAAGTCTTACGTCCATCTCTTCCTCACCCTAACTACCTTTCATTCCTTCGTGAATTCACTACGACCTTAATCTTCCCCTCCCTTGAATCCTATCCACTGCCACATCAATTTCGCCTAAACCTACCCAGCAACTGGTGTATCAACCAAGTCAGCCTTCAAATCAAAGCGTTCCTCAGTTAATTTCCTTACACACTTTCAAACCGAACTTCCCTGTCACATGTCGTCTCCCCTTCTCTCATAACTATGTACTCAAAATTTCCCCATTATGTAAAAAAAGAAAAAAAATAACTATTATGAAAGTCTCAGACTATCGCCTCACACGTCACGCAAAGTTAAACAGATGTCGAGAAACCTTTTAAAAGAGTTTCTCGCTCTGAGAGACCGAATTTCGAGTATCTTTCCCTTTTTTTGCCTTGTTTTGGGCTCGAAGGATATATAACTTGGCGCGTTCCCAAGAATGACTCAGGGAGAGGGGTGTCTGGCCACTGTTTGGTGTAGACGGGGGGCGCCCAGGTTTTGTTTTGGTGAGAAGCATCTATGTTTCTTTTCTTTAGTGAAGGGGTAGTGAGAGGCGTGGGTTGGTCTAAAGGTTTAGATCACGTTTGCTGCTCACTCTTTCCCATCAGGTGGAAGCTGAAACTTCTGCCTACCTCAATCGACAGCAGGTCATCATTTTATTATATATTTTTAGCCAAAAAAAAAAAAAAGAACTCTGAACTTGACCATTTGGAGTTTCAGCCATTGCCTTTATCCTTGTGTTTATGATCGAAGCTTTACGCTGGGAAGTGTAAAGTTCTTTGTATCAGTTCCATCCTCCTTCAGAAGGCTGTAACCTGCTCACACGCTAAAGTTGATGCCATCTTTGATTTCAATCCTAAAGGTTTCATCGATTCTTCGTTTCTTGGCCTCAAATTCCTCGTTCATTTACCCTAGATACACAACACATTTTATGCAACTAAGAAGAGGGTAAATGGCTAATACACTATGTAAATCGATTGTGACAGCTGTATACATGACAGTTACACAAAGAGCTGACCTGATTATAAACTTTCTACCACAGCATTCTAGGTAATTCTGTACATATTCTGTGATTTAGACTTTACCGCGATGTCAATCAAGATATGGTGTAGCATAATATACGATTTAACAGAATCTGCATATAAACCTGGCCATTTACTTTTCACTCTTACTTTTGACAAAACATTCAAATTTACTGTCATTTTCATCAATGGAGAGTTCCTAATTACACTAATTACACATACGTTATCATGGACGTTTATATACTTATTTATATATATATATATATATATATATATATATATATATATATATATATATATATATATATATATATATATATATATATATATATATATATATATATATATATATATATATATATATATATATATATATATATATATATATATATATATATATATATATATATATATATATATATATATATATATATATATATATATATATATATATATATAAGGACAGATGATTGTTACTTTGGTTAAGATCTTTACTTAATTCTCCCGCTTTAACTGTGAAAGACTGATTTACATTACTGGTCGGGTCAGAATCCATATGTATAGTTAGATAGATAGAAAGATAGATAGATAGATAGATAGATACTGGTTATAGTAGGCTGGGTGAGAGTAACTTGGCTTCAGTACCGGATCATAACAGATTTTCAGCGTGAAAGACTATCAAATTGTGCCAGGTTTGTTACTCCACCCCACACTGACCGCTAGAGCGCGACGTATATCACACGATGGGTCAGCATCCATTTATATGGACGGTAGCGTGAAATATATCAATGGGGAAAGAGGGGAGAGGGGGTGAAGTTCCAGGCTGGAGGGCCCCCATGGACATAATGTATGGGCACCAAGGGTGGAAAAAGGCTCTAAGCGAAGATGTAAGAGCACAGACTCCAAGCCATTTACATCACCAGTGCTAACTGGAAAGGTGTGGTGTACGTTTCAGGTTGGGTCGGTGCCCATATGTATGGAAAATAGAGTAACAGATGGGCTGAGTTAAAGAGGTGGGGTGAGAGTTCCACTGGGGAGAGGGGGAGAAGGAGAGAATAAGAGGAAAGAAATATAAAAAAGAGGGAGAATCTGCTAAGCAGTGCTCGGAAATGTAAGAGCCAGGAACAAATTAAACAGTGACAAGATCACCGGACTGCAAGATGTTGTCACAGCTGAATCAGTGAACAGTGACGCTCTAGCTTCGTTGAAAATATTAGCCATAGCAACGTACGTGGGCAGAGAAATGGGCATACATACTAGACCACTGTGTCTTAGATCGTGAGTAATGTGAGCCTTTGACAGACAAACGTAAACCGACCCTTGCCTGGGGTGTCTCTTAATGGTTAATGGTAAGATGTATAAAAAATATGAGATTTGTAATCGTTTTTCAAACCTGGCAATGACTCTGTATGAAAAAAAGAATGTAAGTTTACGTAATGAATTGATTTTGCAACATCTGATGTTCTTATAATCATCCGTTGTCGTCTGCAACGGTCTGATGGTCCTCACGTTCATCTGTTTTCTTTTTTTGCTTCTTTGTGTCTCTGTTCAGTCTCGTCTGACGGTAAGAGAGACTGAGAGACTTTAGGAATCCCTACTGCGTCACGGCTCACAGGGTGAAGCGCAGCCTCTTGGCGATAAACCAGCCTTTCATATCATGCGAATACTATAAAAAGTTCACAGGTACAACAGCAGCAGTTCCTCACCCTTCGTGGTAAACGGCCTCACTGTGCCTTAATGAACAGAGGTGGGGTGTCATGTGATCCAACGGTCGCGTTCGAATCATCGCGCGCCCCACTCGAGTTCACACCCCACCATTCCCTCTCCTCTCCTCCTCCTTCTGCACCTCCACCTCTACTTCCCTCCTTCCCCCTTCCCTCTGCTACCTAGAACAACGACCCCTCTGTCCCTACCCGGCACCACAGGGCCGCTGCTCGTGGCGCTATGAGTAGCTCTCTTCACTACCTTTTAACACTCATGGCTGCTGCTGCTGCTACTACTACTACGGCGGTACCTGGGCACTGGCGCTGGGGGTCCTGAGGGAAACGGAGCCCCTCCGAGCTCCCTCCCCCTTCCACTCTTGTTACCTAAAAGGCCCGAGGGAGGTGGAACACCCAGCCTCTTGTTCAGCGAAGCCCTTGGGGAAGGGCATGAGAGAGAGAGTTAAACACAGAAGACGCTGTGGAGGTGTTTATCTGGTGTGTAGTCACAAGGGGATTGGTTGTTGATTAGAGAAACATGGCTCCTTTCTCTGTAATACCTGTGTCTGTTGCTCTTATTCATGAGATGACTAGCTCGCCAACGCCTCTCGTTATCATCATCTGATTAGCCAAGACTGAGGCTTGCCTCAATGGCTCGTATCATCGTGGAGTCATCCACACCACGAATCTTATTAACTTTTAAGAGATGAACTTTAATCATTAAAATTCAACTCAGTGTGACCACCTCTGCCCTTTTTGTATCTTCGTGTCACAGTCATCTTAAGCTGACTGGTGGCCGTCGACCAAGACTCGGTTGCTTCATAACCTCTGAACCACAGGTGTCAACCTCTTCTACGTCTAATGGAGTTAACAGAAGTATTCTTAGCGGAAAATTCTCCGTGATAGCTCATGATTACCTAAAGTATAACCGTGCTACAGACTCTCTTTTATTGTCTCCTCACCGGTTCCACTGCAGCGTGTCATCAATCAGCTTCGGAGCCTTCAGGTTAACCGAGGTCAGAGGCGTCGAAGGAACTGGTTCGCGTTCCCTCAAGCGAAGCAGTTTCACGATTAAATGAGAATGAGCAACCAAGGTTCGCACCGGCTTGATGCATCCTCTGTGTACAGAATGTCCTCTGTACATGGGCGCTTTGCAAGGTTCAGAGTCTGTTGCATAAGCTCGTCCTCCTTAAAAGGTGCTTAGATTAACCGAAGAAAAAGTGAAGTTCATTATTATCTAATATCGGGCAGGAAAACTTAGAGAGTAAATGTGAATAAGAGCAAGGTTATTAGGTACAGTAGGGGTGAGGGTCAAGTCAATTGGGAGGTGAGTTTGAATGGAGAAAAACTGGAGGAAGTGAAGTGTTTTAGATATCTGGGAGTGGATCTGTCAGCGGATGGAACCATGGAAGCGGAAGTGGATCATAGGGTGGGGGAGGGGGCGAAAATTTTGGGAGCCTTGAAAAATGTGTGGAAGTCGAGAACATTATCTCGGAAAGCAAAAATGGGTATGTTTGAGGGAATAGTGGTTCCAACAATGTTGTATGGTTGCGAGGCGTGGGCTATGGATAGAGATGTGCGCAGGAGGATGGATGTGCTGGAAATGAGATGTTTGAGGACAATGTGTGGTGTGAGGTGGTTTGATCGAGTAAGTAACGTAAGGGTAAGAGAGATGTGTGGAAATAAAAAGAGCGTGGTTGAGAGAGCAGAAGAGGGTGTTTTGAAATGGTTTGGGCACATGGAGAGAATGAGTGAGGAGAGATTGACCAAGAGGATATATGTGTCGGAGGTGGAGGGAACGAGGAGAAGAGGGAGACCAAATTGGAGGTGGAAAGATGGAGTGAAAAAGATTTTGTGTGATCGGGGCCTGAACATGCAGGAGGGTGAAAGGAGGGCAAGAAATAGAGTGAATTGGAGTCATGTGGTATACAGGGGTTGACGTGCTGTCAGTGGATTGAAGCAAGGCATGTGAAGCGTCTGGGGTAAACCATGGAAAGCTGTGTAGGTATGTATATTTGCGTGTGTGGACGTGTGTATGTACATGTGTATGGGGGGGGGGGGGGTTGGGCCATTTCTTTCGTCTGTTTCCTTGCGCTACCTCGCAAACGCGGGAGACAGCGACAAAGTATAAAAAAAAAAAAAAAAAAAAAAATATATATATATATATATATATATATATATAGAGAGAGAGAGAGAGAGAGAGAGAGAGAGAGAGAGAGAGATAATACCAGTCGAGATAGAAATCAGATGCAGAGCTTTGTATGCAGTATCTGGAGTATAAACATGGTCCAGGACGCACGCTTTTGCGCTTGGAAGCACGAAAGAATGCAGAAACGGAAACACGAAAGCAGAAAGGCACGAACAAGGAAACAAAAAATAGGTTTGCAATTGAGAAGTTATATGGCTGCATATGTTATCATAATGGATCCTCAAGATTCAGTACAAAACAGGTTTTCTTCCCCCTTGAGAACTGTCGTGGCGGAGTTCTCCTTACACTTCTGCTTTTCAGGTCCTTGGTTCGAGCTCCACAATAACTAGTCTTGACTAGCAGCATGGGTCTTTCCGGACTCTTCCTGCAAGTGTAGCACCGCGAGTGAGGAGTCGTTATCTTTGGCGAGGTTGTGCATCATCGTCAGCAAATGGAAAGTAAAGTCTCGTCGAGGACATTCTCGCTTCAAATGAGATTGGCCTTATCCTGTTACTGCGTGGAGCGCAGCCTCGAAGATGCAGAAGCCCAATAAAGGAGTTCCTGCGGATGTGTTGTTAACTTGCTAACTAGCAAATTAACTAGGTAACTAGCAGTATTTTGCTTACTAGTAAACTAACTAATTTGTAGTATCTTGCTAACGAGCAAACTTACTAGCTAACTAGTAGTATTTTGCTAACTAGCAATCTAACTACTAGTAGTATTTTGCTAACTAGCAAACTAACTAACTAAGTGATAATATTTTGCTGATTAGCAAACTAGCTAGATAGTAGTATTGTTGCTAACTAGCAAACTACCTAACTACATAAAGGTATTCTTCTAAGGCCAGCACTCCAACCCTTGAACACATGACGACCTTTGAGTATGACGACCTTAGCCCTTTTCTTGGCACTTTAGGAATAGGTCCAAGGTCACGCCCTTCATACCTAATGGTCGTACCGTCTTGGTCAAGTGCCGTACCGTCGTGCTTATGGGGTACACGTACTTCCTTTCGCAAGAGAGCTAAGGAGTCGAAACCTCTCGCCCTCCACACTGAGTCTAATCCAGTGCAACTGTGGCAAGAAGATGGAAGGAGGAAACGCCCTCATAACGTGGCGAACCACCTCCCTTCATTGGAGCACTCGTCCTCCACACCTCCGGGAGATATACGCTTCATTGAACAAAACAAAACAGAAAAAAAAAAAGGTTCCTTCAACGTTTCCCGAATATGGAGTTAACTGAGCCATCAGAACAGTTTTAATTACTGGAACAATAAGGTAAATGAACCGATGCAGGCGAAAATTGGCGGAGTTCTTTTTTTTTACCAAACATGTAAAAATATTTTGCTTTTTTTTTTTCCCTGTGAATAATGAGTGTTGTGACATTTTTCATAGGGACCCGCTTGGCCAAGGTAGGAAACGGGTTAGATTCTGAAAGGCAAACAAGCTGTGCTGATAATGAGAGACCCTCCGTGGTGTAGTGGTCAGCGTGGCTGACTACGAATCATGCTTTACGTGTTCGCATCCTGGACTGGCCGCCAACCTCCCCTCCCCACGTCCCATGTCGACTACCCTAGTAAGGGAGGCTGAACACACGCGCGAACTAAGCATGGGTTGGGGTTGGGGGGTTGTGACTTGACGTGGGGGACTGGGGGGGCTAATTACTGCCCTCCCCTTCTTAACGATGGCACTACCCTTGAAGCACCTGGCACTATGACTACTGTATGATGACGAGAGAATTACAGTATGATCCAATGGGGTATGATGGCGAGGTATGGTTGCATGACCCACTGAGGTATGATGGCGAGGTAAGGCTGTATGACCTCGGGGGTATGATACTAGATTTGAAAGTATAACCACTGGGGTATGATATCGAGATATGACAGTATGACCACAGGGTTATGATGGCGAGGCATGACAGTATGACCATTGGGGTATGATGGCGAGGTAGGGCTGCATGACCACTAAGGTATGATTGCCAAAAAGTTTGACCTAACCATTCAGAAGGATTAGATCAGAGTTAAGTGCATAATTCCTTAGGATCTCGTACCATCGTGCTCAAGGATCGTACGCCATCGTGATCGAGGGGTAGAAGTAATAGGAACAATAGACTTAGCATGCCAAAGCGGGATCGAAGTGGAGGAGAAACAGAGAGAGAAAAAAAGTGAGCGAATGAGAGAGACAGAGAGAAAGAGTTACACAGAATTATTCATACCACACGGACCCAAGGTCCAAGCGGGGAGAGAGAGAGAGAGAGAGAGAGAGAGAGAGAGAGAGAGAGAGAGAGAGAAGTGATAAGGATAGATCAGAAAGGGGACAGAGAATAGGTGAGGCAGGCAAATGTATTACCAGATAAAGAAACACACACACACACACACACGCGCACACACACACACACACACACACACACACACACACACACACACACACACACACACACAGAGGCATACTAGAGGCGAACTCGTCCCCGAATGTGTACAGTCTAGTACTCCCTCATGACTAATAACCATATCATTAAGGCCATTATTCTCAGTACAAGTGTTACTAATTAAGGGCTGAGCAGCCCGAATAGACGATAATTAAGCTCTTTAACACGACGGTACGGTCATTAAGCACTAGAGTACTGTCCTTGGGCGCGACGGTGCGTGTCTTGAACGCGATGGCGCGACCCTTGAGAATGAAGGTCGGGCCTTAGAGTCTGACGGCAAAGCCCTCGAGCACGGCAGCGTAGTCCTTAAGCACGATGGTAAGACCCTTGAGCACTATGGTAAGACTCTTGAACACGATGGTAAGACCCTTGAACACGATGGTAAGACCCTTGAGCACTATGGTAAGACCCTTGAGCACGATAGTAAACCCTTGAGCACGATGGTAAGACCCTTGAGCACGATGGTAAGACCCTTGAGCACGATGGTAAGACCCTTGAGCACGATGGTAAGACCCTTGAGCACGATGGTAAAACCCTTGAGCACGACAGCATGCCCTTGGGCACGATGGTATGACCCTTGAGCACGGCAGTAGAACCCTTGAGCACGACGATACGACCCTTGAGCACGACGGTAAGACCCTTGAGCACTTCAGTATGTCCCATTGAGCATGACGGTACGACCCTTGAGCACGACGGTACGACCCATGAGCACGACGGTAAGACCATTGTGTACGACAGTAAAACCCTTGAGTACGGCGGCACGGCCCTTGAACACGACGCTATACTCTGTCACACGATATATCACAACTGATATTCCATCCGAAACAATTCTTTTCTATCCCAGGTATTTCATGTTCTCAACGATTCATATTCCATCTCAGGTGATCAAAAGTGTCTCAGTCGCTCATTCGATTCATACTCACCTTCAGGGAGCCTTTGAGCAAAGATATTCTTTAGAACAACACTGGGAGAGACCAAACCATTTCGAGCTGTTCGCCCATGTGTGTTCATCTGAAGAGAACTTTGGACATAATTCCATCGATGTTTGCCGTGGGGGGGGCGGCGCAACTTAGTTGTCTTCAGCTACATTTCTTGATATATCTCAGCGGGAGAAGTTTGGACATACGTTTGTTGGGTGAGGATTGTTGGCCATTCTGTCCTCATTATTTACCCCCGGGTTCGGCAAACAGACGACGCCCAAAATTTTCCGCTGGAGAGAAAAATCGGGCCCGTTTTCATCTGGTAATTGTCTTACATCCCTGGCTATGTTAACCTCTAATCGCTGTAGTTAAAGGTCAAGTTTTCATGCCTAAGGTTTGTACCGCCTTGCACAAAGGCTTGACCCTTGAACACGTCGGTACGACCCTTGAATAAGGTAGTTTGATCTCTGATTTGACCCGTAATGGTCGGATGAAAGTCCAAGCTGTCATAACCAAAGGCTGGGTCATAGTAAAGAAATTATGATCTAATAATTCTTTTTCAAGAGTGTTGGACTGTGAGCTCCAATATGACACCAGCGATTCATAGCGACGACACTGTACCGTGTACGCAGCAATGCATCTGACACTATACTATATACACAGTAACGCGTCTTGACACCTAGACCCAGTGCACAGCGAAGCATCTGACACTATATCCTGTAGACGATAAGGCGTCGGACGCTCTACTCTATGCATAGACGGGCATCTGACACCATACCCTATGCAGAGTAACGCGTTTAGATCTATATCCTACGCACAGCAGCGTGGCTGACACAACACCCTATAAACAGAAACGCAGATGAGGCTATATCTCGTACCCACAGTAACGCTTTTGACACTCCGCCGTTTACACAGTAACACTCCCGAAACTTTACCGCTTACACGGAGGTGTCTGGGACTCCCAGTAATCCACGTACAGCATGAATATTACAGCATATTATAAAGGCTATCGATATAGGAGACAAAGATATGAAACTACATATGATAAAAGAGGTGTATATGTGTCCTACATATACGAAGCTGTGACTTGTGTCAACAGAGGTAGGCCTTCTTTCAGGGATTAATCCGTGAAGGAGAGATGTTTCGAATGAAATATGATGGGAAGGAAATCAGTCGTTCGTTCGGTGCTCAAGCACTGGATTTTTGGCAAGCGATGGAGGTACGAGAAGAGCTGATCATCGCACACAGGTGCGGGATGATAAGCTAATGATCATCTGAGGGAAGACTGAGGAGGCTGTATTGGGTTAAGTAGACATAACAAGACAGAAGAATAAAAGAAATAAAGGATCAAATGAGTGTTGAAGGCGACGTAAAGACTACACTACCATTTTGAAGAATTAAGTTTTATTGCAGAGATGAAACGTAGCTTACAGGGTGGAAATTGGACTCTCATTGTGCGGGAAGCTTTCAGCACTGCAGAAGGTTGGCCACGTCGGAGGTCAACACCACTGTGGAGGTCTCTTACTTCTTATACCACTGGGAAAAAATGGCACTATTGTAAACTGAATTAGTTTAATCTCAAAAAAAAAATATTATCCAAACAGTGACCTTCATACGTCTTCTTAACAAGTTCTCTGTGAACTAGGGTAAAAAGTACCTCATCCAGTTCTCTGTGAGCTGGAGTGCCACGTACTTCATCAAAATCTCTGTGAGCTGGAATGCTAGGTACCTCACCCAGTTCTTTGTGAGCTAGTATAACAAGCACTTCGCCCAGTTCCCCGCTGAAGGACTAAGTACCTCGACCCGTCCTCTGCGAACTGGAGTGTCAAGTGCCTCCTCTACCTCTGTGTGAGCCGGAGTACCAAAGACCTCGACCAGATCTATCTGAGCTGGAGTAACAAGCACCTCCTCCTACTCTTTGTGAGCTGGAGTACTAGGTATCACACCCAGTTCTCTGTGAGCTGGAGTACCAAGTGTCTCCTCTAGTTCTATGTGAGCTAGAATGCCAAGATCCAAAAGAGAATAGACGCAATATTCTGCTCAAAAAAAAAAAAAAATCTTACTGGATCAGCATCAATTTAAATTTCAATTCCATTTCAATCTTATTCCAATTCCAGCATCAAATTCAATTCAGTATAATCACTACCGTAAGCAGGTGTCTGGCATAATTAATTGGGTTATAGTTGTATTGAAGTTTGGGGTGACCCAGTATGGTGCAGGAGAGGGAGAGAGAGAGAGAGAGAGAGAGAGAGAGAGAGAGAGAGAGAGAGAGAGAGAGAGAGAGAGAGAGAGAGAGAGAGAGAGAGAGAGAGAGAGAGAGAGAGAGAGAGAGACGGTTGGGCCACTCAGCTGTGTTGAGAGAGTAAATTCGGGATTTGTTTGATGTTTCGTCAACCAAGGAAATACGTAGGTCTCCGTCGGGTCGACTCTCCTTGATCTGCCGACGCTCTTCTCTCTCTCTCTCTCTCTCTCTCTCTCTCTCTCTCTCTCTCTCTCTCTCTCTCTCTCTCTCTCTCTCTCTCTCTCTCTCTTGGTGAGCTGTTGCAGTACGTCTTCCTGTAAGTCATCAGAATTTTTGGTCTCTCTACGTCATTCTTTTCTCCTGTCTTTCACTTCTTCAGTTCGTGCCCTCCTCTTCCTCCTCTATCTCCTTTTCCTCCTCCTCTTCCTCTACCTTCTCCCATCCCTCCTCCTCCTCTCCTTCCCCCTCCTTCTTTTCCTCTTCCTCTTCTTCCTCTTCCTCCCCCTCTTCCCTTGTGTTTGTGTGTGTGTGTGCAGCCCCAGTCTGTCACTGGGATAGCATGACTTCCCCCAACTCAGCTCCTCTCCTCTCCCCCTCCTCATCCCTTCGCCAAACTTGGTTCGCTCAGAACCCCTGGCTAGACCCTTGTTTACTGGAATTTATGAAGCAACTTGGTCCAACGGGGAGTCGAACATACACTCGGGGTCCAAAACTAAAACAATAACACTACTTAAAGGTGTGTCAACGTTCTCGCTGGGGACAAGGAGGAGGGGTGCGTAGTAGCTGAGGATTGGCAGGGATTGGAAGATTACTCTGCTGCCTTCAGTGCCTGCAGCTGCTGCTGCTGCTGCTGCTGCTGCTGCATTTGAATTGATTCTGTTGTTCGGGGTCGCTGCTGTTGCGAGTGACGCTATTGAGTTACGTGACACAGCTGAAGATAACAATGGTTATAGCAGTCATAATGATGATGATGATGATAATGATGATGATGATGATGATGATGATAATGATGTTCTTAGATATCGTATCTAATGTTAACACAGCTGAAGATAACAATGGTTATAGCAGTCATAATGATGATGATGATGATGATGATGATGATGATGATCTTAATGATCGTATCTAATGTTGTCATATGGCTTCATTTTTGGGGGTCACTGTTCCTCGTGCCTTCGTTTTTACCGTTTCTTTTGTTTCTACTGTTCTGGAGCGGGACTAAATGGTGTTACTGCTTCTCGTTCCTGGTAGCAACAGAGATATTGGTACCGAGCGTGTGTGTGTGTGTGTGTGTGTGTGTGTGTGTAGGTACCTATATATATTGTAAAGGGAGGGATTTCTAAGCTCGCGGGGTCTCATCTCTTAAACTCTCTCTACTGTCATGCAACATTTTGGTATCTAAAACTCTTTAATTCCTCAAGGTTTTCTCAGTTTACGCCCTAAATTACCTGACTTCTAACTCTCCAAAACCTGATAAATCTGCTTTATTCACATTTATTCTCAGTTTCCTCCTTTCTCTTCCATCGCTCAATTGACTCCATTCATTAATTGGACTTCTGGTGTAAGAATTCCTTTCAACAAAACTTTCCTCAATAGTCTTAAGGTTTGTGTCCTACTATGGCCAATGGCTATTCTCCAATTGCATCGTTCCAAGCCCTACACATTGTTCGCGTCATCAAACTAGTGTACAGACTTAATACTTTTGTGTGTGTGTGTGTGTATGTGTGTGTGTGTGTGTGTGTGTGTGTGTGATCTTTTTTGTATGTGAGTTTTTTGTGATTACTTTTTTTGTCTAAAATTTCTTTAAGTCACTTGTCTGTTGTCTTCTGTCTGGTTCTTTGAAATCCTTCCTTGGCTTTTTTGCTTTTCTACCCATTTTTCTTGTTGTTTGATGATTTAAATACAAATCTTCAGATTCTGTTTTTTCTTTTTTGTGTTCATATAATCTATATAACAATAGCAAGGAATCGAATCTGGACCTTTGGCGTTGTACCTGGGAAAGCATAATGCTTTGCTCTCACGTAAAAGGTCCAGGTTCGAATTCTTGCCGCTAAAAGGCATTATGTTTTCTAGAGAAAGTGGGCGTTCATATACACTATATTCGTGTATATACATATATATATATATATATATATATATATATATATATATATATATATATATATATATATATATATATATATATATATATATATATATATATATAGGGGATAGGGGAGAAAGAATACTTCCCACGTATTCCCTGCGTGTCGTAGAAGGCGACTAAAAGGGAAGGGAGCAGGGGGCTGGAAATCTTCCCCTCTCATTATTTTTTTTTTTTTAATTTTCCAAAGGAAGGAACAGAGAAGGGGGCCGAATGAGGATGTTTCCTCAGAGGCCCAGTCCTCTGTTATTAACTCTACCTCGCTGAGGCGGGAAATGGCGAATAGTATGAAAGAAAGAATATATATATATATATATATATATATATATATATATATATATATATATATATATATATATATATATATAGATATATATATATACATTTGTTTATTTCTGAGTCCTTACCCGCAACTATATATTTCCGTCTGTTGTATTCTATTGGTTTCTCTAATCCCCCTCCCAACCTCTCCTTCTCTCTCTCTCTCTCTCTCTCTCTCTCTCTCTCTCTCTCTCTCTCTCTCTCTCTCTCTCTCCTTCCCACCCCAACCCCCGCGATGCAATGTGGCATTTGTGCCACAAGTTCCGGCAGTTGGGAGGTAACTTCACCAATTGCCCCCCAGATTTAGTAAGGTGATAGAGGCCAATTCCACACACAGTTACGCCAAAGTTGGCTCGCATCAACACTAGGGGGATGGACTTCAACATACGTGGTTCTCCAGGAGACAAGGAAAAGGGCGACATCTATTGTGCATTACGGTCACTTGTTGTAAGTAGAATGATTATAAACGAAACCAAATGAACAATTATCCCCTTAAACAGAACTAAAAACATCTATGCGTATATCAGAAACAAAAAAAGCAACTGATATCTTGATAATGGAACAATGATATCGAGAAATGATATATGTAATTAACCATTTCTTGATGTGCCCCCGAAAAGCGAATTGTATCATGCAAACTGGAGCAAAGAAAATGGATGATTTCATACGACGCTTTTGTTTTCTGTAACACAGTGTTGTGAGTGTAGAGCTGATGCTTAGTTCTTATGGTCTTATTCTTTGTTGCTCTGCGCTGAATCCTCGTTGCTATGCGGTGAATCTCAGTTGCCAAGCTGTTCATTCTAGTTGCCATACGGTGAATTTCAGTTGCCATGCTATGCATCTTTGTAGCCATGCTGTGAATTTTAGATCCCCTTCGGTGAATCTTACGTCCCCTGTAGTGAATTTTAATTCCCCTAAGGTGAATCTTAGCTGCCGTGCAGTGAATCATCGTCCCCATGCGATGAGTCTTTACTCTATCGAGGGTGATGAGTATGGTTTGTTAAGGTACTTAACAAGATAATTAGAAAGCAAATGGAAGACATCCTGCAGAGGAGAACATGCCTAAGTGAGGGATAACAGAATGTCATGAGGTATGAGGGCAAGTGTAATCTTAGAGAGAGTGAGCTCTGTTGTAGCCCAAGAAACCAGAACCCTGAGTGGACTGCCTGTATTTGGATTGCCAGAAAGCATTTGACACTGTTCCCACACAGGATGCTTCTAAAGAATCGGGATGCTCGGACAGGAGTAAAAGGGATACATGGGTTCGAATGAGTTTACATGAGAAAGACGGACAACAGGAGGTTTTATTAGCCTACAACAGGATTGTCAGGTAAAAGAAGAAAAGAAAAGAAAAAAGAGGGAGGTGGAGTTGAACTTGGAATGGGTTGAGGTCACAAGCGGCGTTCTGAAAGGATCTGTTTTGGATCTGTAAAATTTCTTGATCGCTGTAAATGGCTTGCAAGTAGAACTGGATTCATCCTGAGTATATATGCTGATGAAAAGAGATAAGGATTGCATCAACTTACAAGGGGACCTAGACAAACTCGATTTTGTTCTGATATACGGATAATGATATTCAGCCTAAGTGAATGTTAAGTAATGATGACGGAATGCGATGAAAAAAAATGCCTTGATATGAATATCATTTAGCAGGAATCTGTCGATGTAAGAGACTTGGAAATACTTTTTGTCCCTAACTCGTCACTTGAGTCCCACAGTAGGAGAATAGTAAATGAGACAAACTATCTGCTGGAAAATATTTGAATGGCATTCAAGAATATTTATTTGGAAGTATTCAGCAATCTATTACCATCCTGGATTGTGTTAGAATATGCTTTTCAATCTTGGTCACCACACATTAAAAAGGATCAAGAACTAATAGAGACGGTCCAGAGAAGAGCAACAAAGATAATACCGAGATTAAGAAACCCGAGTTATGGGGAAAGGCTAAAGGCCTTAGATTTGTCAACCGTGAAAGAGAAAAGCAAAGGATAACCTGATCAAGACCTTTTAATTTCTAGATCAGCTTTATGACTTAAATGGTCAACAAATTCTTAGAAAGATACAAGGATGGAAGAACAAGCGGAAATAACATGAAGTTAAACAAGAAACTTATCAAAAAAAGATTTAGATAAGTATTCTAATAGCATAAGAGTAGAGAATGAATGGGATAAAGTGAATAATAAGAATCTAAATAGGAGCAGCATAACAAAAGA